>NW_026623821.1:196250-197468 GCF_030028575.1 Malurus melanocephalus | reverse complement strand
AAAACTTCATCCCCTGGCTGGGTGTGAGCCACAGCCAGAGAAGCAAAGGGAGCTCAGGTGTGTGCATGTGGGGCTGGCAAAGCTGAGTAACAATGTCCACAGAACCACCCAGCACCTTTGTCCTTCCAACACCTCCTCAGCCACAGCCAGGAATGCAGAAGGTGCTGTCCTGAGGATCCTTGGCAAGCACAGCTGCTCTGCTGGGCTAAATCAGAGCAGTGAATTGGACCTGCCAATGGAGGGGGTGGAGTTGCTCTCCTCAACCCACCAAGAACAGACATGAGGAGCAGGATATCAGAGGTGTTTTTTTCCTCACTGACTCCTGGAGACCAGCTGGCTGTCAGAGCCCAGCAGAAAACTCAGGTGTTCTGCTGCTCCACCACCAGCAACTGCAGTTTGGGGATATGATTTTCAGTGCAAACTCTGAGGTGAAGGTTATTTAAACTTTTTTTAAGCAAACAAATCCTCCAAGAAGGGGATTTTTTTTTCTGCCACTATTCTCCAGAGAGAAAATATKCCTGAGGGAGTTTGCCTTTCCATCCCACTGGAAGTATCTCAGCTGCCAGTTTTGCCATTCTCTGGGTGTCTGCAAGTTTAAAATACCCTGTGTACAATCAACCTGCTCCCCATCACCCCTGGCAATGGGGCTGACAGGTGCTCACGAGCTGCAGTGGTTGAAATAAAAACTCCACAAAAAAAACCGAGGGAGATTTCTAGTGCCTCGCCATCCCACACTGTGAAACTGCTGCACAGGGGCAGGAAAGTGCTTTAAAGCACCTGTGAAGGYGTGTGCTGGTGCTGGGCTCTTAAACACATCATGTGGTGGGTGAGCAATGGGCTCACAGGTCAGGCCCAAAGGGTGACAATGGTGGCGTCACATCAGACTGGCAGCAGGCACTAGTGGGGTCCAGCAGGGCTCATCCCTGTGCCCTTCAATACCTTCATAAATGACTGGATGCAGGACTRGAAGGGATATTAAACAAGTTCACAGATGAAACATTGGGAGGATCTGTTGACTCCATCGAGGGCAGAGAGGCCTTGCAGAGAGATCTCAACAAAACRGAGAAACGGGCACTAACTAACCATGTGAAGTTCAACAAGGGCAAGTGCTGGATTCTGCATGTGGGATGGGGCAACCCTGGATATGTATGGACATCTGGCAAGCTCATCTCATTCCAGTCCTGTTCCCATTGTTGGGAAGGTGAACCTGGGCTTGCT
>NW_026623821.1:180400-196020 GCF_030028575.1 Malurus melanocephalus | reverse complement strand
CCTCACTGAACAACACCATCTGGCTTTTCCAAACAGCAGCTTTGCTCACCATGCACTTTATGCCTTCCTGGGGATGCACAATAAACATATCTTTGGTCAATAATGAAAGAACAAAGAAAATTAGCAGCACTTCTGCCAGGAGCTCAGAGCCAGTAAATCCCAGGGAAATGCCATGGCATCCACATAGGGTTCAGAACCTTCTGGGATGGATCCCCACATCTCTATTCTCCGTATTTTTCTCTTTACCTGGAGTATTAATCTTCCTGTGATGCTGAAGGRTGTCTCTGGTGCAATCTCAGAGCTGGAGCAAAATCCTCCCCAAGTCACCCAGCAGCAGCAGTTTGTGGCCCCAGCCCTTTCTGCCAGGATGGATGTGGACTATGTCAGACCACTGGCTCCAGGAAATCTGTTCTTTTCTGTTCTTTCCAAGGGTGATGTTTCTCCCTATAAATTGAAGCTTTCCTCAGCAGCTGATGGCTCCTCCAGGTATTCCTCACCTCAAGGAGARATTTGGCCAAGCCTTAAAATCATCCTAGATTTTGATTTTGGCTGCTTTGAGATGAAAAGCCATTTTTCTGGTTCAAAGATATTTAGGCTCTAATTACTTATGTTGATAACATAAAATAAATATTTAGATGAAATGGTCCAAGGCAAATGTGACATCATGAATCACTAAACAGTTTGACCTGATTTTATTTTTTTCTTCCCTGTTTGAGAAWTTTTTCCCCTCCAATCTGAAGCATYAAAACCRTTTAAACATCYAAATTGGCTGACWGTTTTCCATCCAGCCTTGGAATTATCCCGTTGCTGTAATGCACAATGGTTTCCACTACACCTGCCATGCCTTACTCAATTGTTACATGGAGGAGGAATGACTGAAGGTGACGTAACTCTTCCATCCTAGGAGCAGAGGATGGACAACCAGCAGTGCTGTTGCAGGACTGTGAGAGTTTAAGTGTCAGTTATTGACACAGTGGATGGAGCTTAAAATTGAGAGGAGGGGAAATCTCCATGCTGGAGTGACGTTGAGGCACAGGGAGGCAGATCCAGCTGGAGCTGTGATGACTGAGCTTCAAGGAGATGATTGCAATCTAAGTATCGAGGGATGTTGCCGCCAAGGAAGGAAAGGAAATATTTCATGGTGGAAGAGAGTTCAAATGGAGCATGGCTGAGCTGCCTGTGTGAAAGCAGACCCAGGATGAGGAGTCAGGAAAAGTGTCAGCCTGTAAGAGTGCAAGAGTTAGAAACTCCATCATTGGGGATGCTCAGAAATACACCAAACAACATCGGAGTGAGTTTCCCTCAGGGAACAATCATTCACCAGCTGATCCTGAGCTCTCCAGCCTCCCCCACTCTGCTTCTCACAACATTGTCTCATATAAATGCAGGTGTAAGTAAGGAAATTATTACATCCCTGTCAACAGCAGTCCCACAATGTCTCCCCTCAATTAGAACTGCAAGTTCTACAACCCCCAACCAAGAGGCCCTGCCAGGCACATAGGAGCTGTTTCCCAGGGGATGTGTGACCCCTGTAAGGAGAGAAATTGGATATGATTGGATATKCACAGCCCCTGCATCTCTCCTCTGGTGTTCCTGGGGCACAGCCCTCACAGCACTGCCACTGCCACAGCCAGCTCCAACCATGACTGCTCGAGGATGAGGAAAGCTGTTTGTCACCACACTTGTCCTGGCACCTCTGTGTTACCAGGGAATGGATAAAAAGGAGCAGGAAAGGGAAAGCCAGATATTCCCACAGGAGCTTGTGAGATGCCTATCAGGAGCCGGGAAACAATCTCAAATGTCGTCCTGAGCAGCTCAAGGACTGAAACATGTTCTGAGGTAGGCAGCAGGGAGGCTGGCAAAGGTTGGACGCTACCAGATGTGGAAAATCTTTGTAGAGGAAATGCCTCCAAAGGAAGGGAAAGGAGAGCCTTAGATCCTGACTGATGGGCCTGTTCATCCCCCCTGATGGGCCTCACTTTCTCCTGTGAGCAGCAGAGGAGAAAGTGCCCTTTGCTGGGCTGCCAGATCCTTTCCTGAAAAAGCAACAGAGGRAAGAAAGCTTCACTGCTCCTGATGAGATGGGCAGAGGTCGCTCCCAGATTCAGTCTCCTGTGAAAAGCTGCAGTTGGCCCTTTCTGTGTGATATCCTCCTGCTGCCTCCTTGGTGTGACTCCCACCCACCTCTAACTTGATCATCCTGGGCTGCACCACACTCTCTGCACCTTCCAGCTCTTCTCCTGTTTCTGAGACAACTGGGTCACCTCCTGGCTGTGGCTRGAGCAAGGATTTTGGGTGCTGCTTTGTGGGTGCAGTGTGGGAAGAACATGGATCCCAGGATCATCCAGTGCCACCCCAGCCCTGCCCAGACCCCCCAACAATCCCACCCTGGGCATCCCTGGCAGCGCTGTCCAAACGCTCCTGGAGCTCCTTGGGGCCGGGACCATTCCCTGGGGAGCCTGGGCAGTGCCAGCACCCTCTGGGGGAAAGACCTTTCCTGGGCCCTGGCCCTGTCACAGACAGCAGAGATCAGAGTTGTCCTAGGGAGGGGCTGCAGCCCCTGCTGAGCTCTGTCCTCAGCTCCCTCTGCTCCAGCTGAACATTCCGGGTGCCCTCAGCTGCTCCTTGGGCCCCTCCGGATCCTTTCCCATCCTTATGTTCCTCTTTTGAACAGAGGAAAACCCTTAGATCTTCGATGCCACTGACAAATGCACCTGTCTGGTGTGCTGGGCTGAATCCTTCCTCTTTCCACTCGCCCTGGGGATTGCTGCATGGGGCACCAGGACCGAGCCTAGGATTTGGTACCTGGCTTTGGCTGAAGACACAATCTTTTTCTCCCATAGAAGGAGGGACTGAGATGCACCAAAGTGACTCAGATTCATCCAGATCATCTCAAGCAGAGCAGACATAAAAAATCCCACTTTCCAGCCCTGAGCAAATMACCCATTCCACAGACCCAACATCCSACCCTGTTTGCCAAGCACTGCATTTTTGTTCACTGTCCCTTTCAGAGAGAGGCTAAATTACCCCTAATTGCAGCTGAAATTAGAGGAACTATGGCTTCTTCAGCCGTCAGCTGGAAAGGAAGAGGTGCTCTCAGACCTGATTTTTCTGCCCACATTCCAGAGTATTTTGACATCAGAGTCAAATGAGGAGAAATTTTTATCCCAGAAGAGCAATTGTTTGTTTTAAAAAGGTATAAATCTGCTAGAAAACAGACTTAAATTTGAAGTGACCATTTAGCCATAACTTTGCCAGAGATTTGCTGTAATGGGGAATGACTCAGAAATACAAAACCAAGGGGAAAATCTCTTCCTTTGTTCAGAGGGAAAAGAGATGTATGTGTCTTTAAAGCAGAACTGAAAGCTCTGCAATATTAGGTTGAATTCAGAGCAAAAACTTCAGAGAAAATATTCTTGAGTAGCCAGTCTCAGCTTAAGTGCTAATACTTGGCCCTGTTGTTCCCAACAGAAGCGTGTAAAATGTGATTGTGTGAATCAGGAAACAGTCAGATAAACCAACTCTGAAAATCACCTGCACACTGGTATTTTCATGCATCAAGAGATGTCTCAAGCTGCCACTTTTCCAGTATCCCATAGCCAAGGGTTTGTGTTTGGCTGTGGATTTCCACKCCAGGAGGACAGAATGGTAAGACTCAAGCCTAAACAGGGAATATTGACCCCACAAGCCCAAAAATGCATCTCCCAGTTGCTCTCTCGTTTGTAATTTCTCTCCTGCTCCATGTGCCTGACATGCCAGGCACTGTGATTTTAGGCAGTCTTGTATACTCTTGTGTAAGAGACTTCCTCCCAAATGCTGCTGCCCCATATGTAACCTGCTTACTGCACTCAAGGCTCATCACAGAAACCAGCACTGGGGATCACTTCAAGTGGCACCTATGCACACAGAAGATGCTGTTCTTCTGTCTCTGCAAGAGCCTCTTTGGCAGATGACATGATCTGAAAATGGATTTTATCAAACTTAATATGCCTCAATGAGAAAACTCTATTCTTTCATGCTTGGCAGAGCTACCCACAGTCATAAAAATAACTCAGTGAGGATTGAAAAGATTTTCAATGAAGAGCAGGGACTAGCCTTAACTCTGCCTTGGAGTACCCCAGGTGCCACCGGCCCAGGACTGACCACTGCAATTGTTCCCTGCCAGGTCTCTGTGCCATTCTTCACCACTTAAAAATCCTAATCCCACCCCCAGCCAGAGGCTGGGAATGGCCTGGCACACATGACCCTGTTCAGCCAGCTCTCTCATGATGAATGATCCTGTTTGATGTGATGACATGAGCCAGCAGCTGAGACCAACTCCCAGATGCTTTAAGGGCACAGGCAAGCACTGAGCCTGACATGGATAATCTACATCTGCAGGGAGGGAGAGAGGGAGGCTGCCTAATGATCAGCCCTGGGCTGCTAATGACACTTAGAGCATTTCCATTCATCACCTGCCCCATCCCCTGCATTAAACAGGGAACATGCAGCATGCAAAGAGCAGCAGAAAACTTGGACAAGCCAGGGGTGAAACCTCAGCAGGACCTGCTGGGCTGGGCTGGCATGCAGCAGTAGGGTTGTGAGARGGATTTAGTCCCAGGGATGGCTTCAGGTCCTAAAATACAAGTGCAAAGCCCYGCTGGGCTTTTGGTTTGTTCCTGGGTATGTTTGTAAGGAAACCTGCTTCCCTTCTAAACAAGTGGGGAGGGTACCTGGGGTGAGAATCTCCATCTTAGCAATCCACAGGCACAACACCCCAGCAGAGCTGGGCAAAGCTCAGACTTAGCAGTCAGGAAGAAGCTGCCCAAATAGCAACTGCTGTTCCTGGGAAATGAAATCCCCACAGAGAGAAGTATCTTTTCATTTGGTCAAAACCTTCTCTGATTCTAATCAAAGCCCCGCATTCTGCCTCGCCTTYTCCGTGGCGGTAGCAGGGTCACTGGGGATATTTTGGCAGGAAATTTCTAAAGGAAATGTCTTTCAGAACAAGCATTTGCAGTGAGAACAAATATATCTCATCAAAACGCCTTGTTCCCCCTTTTATCTTTAAAAAAAAAAAACCTGCCCAGATGTGTGCCGGTATCTGCAGCAGGCTGCGCACGCCGCCGAGCGCAGCCCACGGGAGTGCAGGAGAGGAATTCAGGCATTTGCTACCCTCTGCTGTCCTTCTCCTGCTATCTCACCTCCCGCTGGCACAGGCCACCGCAATTTTCCTCCCTTCTTGGTATCCCTGAGTCCCCTGCCACACGGGTCTCATCATCCTGCACATCCTGCCATGAGCTTGTTCAGGTGCTGAGCCTGCTGCCCCTTCAACCCTTTGCTCCCCCGGACCACCCAGACGCATTTCTCAGATATTATAACACCCAAAATAAGAGCAGGTGTGCTTCCCTTCCTCCCCYGTCTGCTCTTTCACATTGTTCTTTCTGCTCCCCTAGCTGGTCCCCCTGTTCCTGCCTCTGTTTATGCTGCTTCTCCCTCTGCGTTGCTCTCAAATATGGAACAACCCAGGGGAGAGCTGGACTCTGCTGAGCACTGAAAGCCCTTTTCAGGTCTCAGAGAATGGCCTGGCACCATCAGGGTTAACCCTGAGTGCTGTAAGAGCAGCTCCTGCCTTTATTAACAATCCTTAGCCCTTCAGCATAAAACAAACCAAGGGATGATGCAAAACTCCCACCAAACCCAGATSCCTTGTTTGCAACCATGGAGGGATGCAGAAACCACTCCTGGATAAATTCTTTATAAATGGAGTTAGCATGTGGGTGTAACCCACTTTGGAGGCAGGGAGGTTCATTCCTAGTCAGGACAACACGGGGTGGTTTTTCCATCCACTTACTGAGACACTGGTTGTGCTGTTTCCAAGATCAGCAGAGGAATAAGAAACTCTRTAAGGTGGTAAGAAAGTGAATCTGTATTCTTGGCATTTTCCTATGGATGAGCCAAGTTCAGCTGCGCATGTGAGCCGGAATTCTGCATTTCAAACAGGAATCTCTTTGCTATGTAGGAAGGGTATCCCTCCTCCTGCCACCACAGCACATGTTCAGTGACTGCTGAACTCACCTGAGAACTCACAAATCCCTTAATTAGCTGATGAGTTAAAACAAATGCAAACCAGGGAATTTCACAAATGTTGCACCTGCCTCAGATCATGTGTATTTTTAGGCTGGTTCCTTCAGGAAATGAGCTCCATGGAGTCACTCAGAGTCTGGCCTGGCTGGCTGCCTTCTTTGTAATAACTTCTGAACATGAGTTTCACTCTGATTTGATGAAGTGGAGATCTCAAAGGTGCTATCAAGTTCCAGCATGTTCAGTAAAGAAGGTAATCAAGGAGATCCCCACAGCTCAGCCCACACCAGGCAGGAGGGATGCACAGCCCCACACCACAAACCACAAGGAAATCTTCATTCCTTCTGCTGCTTGGTTTTATCCCAAGCAATTTCAGACCAGACTTGGTTTATTTATGCTAAAACTGTCAGAAAAACACTTGAGATTGGGGTGTAGTGTGAATTTTTTTTTCTTTTTAAAGAAACGTTAAGGACTTGCTTGTCCCATTGTTCACCAGGGTGAAGTTTTCTCCATAGGAACAGCTTGGAAACAAACATGCTTCCCCAGCCCTGCCCTTTCCTTTGGCTCCAGCCAGGATGAGGGGTGAGGCTGCCCTTGCTGTGTCTGCTCCCCACCCTTCCCAGCCCCTTCCCAGGGGCTAGGAAGTGTAAGTTTTTTATGGATTTTCTCATTATTTCATCATTCTGGGAGGACAGGGAGTAAGAGGGAGGRAGGGAGGGAGAGAGGGAGGCCGCCTTAGCTTGGCAAGACTTTCCCCAAGAATAATTACTGATGCCTTCTGCTGTCTCTGAGCTGTTGTGTGCACTTTATTTCTGTTGGATCTTAAATGAAGTGGTGGGTGTTTTCATATTTCTCTTCTTTGTTTCTTTCCCTTGTGCTGTTTTCTCATAGACACCTTTTTTTTACAAGCCAGTAGGATGATCTGAACATATTTACCCTAAAAGCASTTCTCCCTCCTTTTACACCCCATCTCCAGAAGCCCTGGTACAAGTGAGAAGGAGTTTTTAGCTTTACTCTTCCCAAGTTTCTGGCTGTCCATGTATTTAAACTGCTCACTCATAGTTTTCAATGGACAATYGTCAGAACCTAAACTTCATCTCCAGGACAAGCAGCAACATTTAGAAAACACACCCTTTTTAAAAGAGATTCCAATTTAAACTGAGAGAGATCCTAAGGCATCCCTTGAATCCAAGCTTCCTGTTGGAAGCTGGGGCTGTGCTTTTTTGGATGACGCAAGATGGCAGAAAGTCCTCCCTGGCATTTGGCCACACCTAGATCTCTGCTCAGCAACTTCTGTCTTTTCTTCCCCTGAGACTTTTGTGAGTATAATTTCCCCTCAAAACCACWATTGCCTGTTTTCTTCAACATATTCTTATTTTTTCAGCTATCCTCCAGAGCCAGTTCTAGGTACCCTCCACAGATGGAGACCCTGGGGTTTCCCTCTTGAAGTGCAAGGCAAGTTCACCTTCAGTCTGCGTTTCTGAGCTTTTTCCCTGCCTCTTGCTCTGCTAGGATTGCAACCAAAAAAAGCTTTGAATGGCACTCTCATACTCCTCCCTTCTGATCATCTCTCCTAACGTCCTCTCCCTTAGGACATCCCCAGCTGTATTTCCACTTCCCAGGCTCCTCCCTGGGCCATGTTTTCCACAAAGGCCAGACCTGATGAGTGTCAGCAAGATGGTCAGGAAGATGAGGCTGYCCAGCCTGTGAGGCATCATTAGGGTGATAGGGAGAAGCAGCAGATTCCTTGTTGCCTTGGTGACAGGATGCTCCACGCTGCTCAGTGGGGCAGAATGCTCTGTCTCCACATGTCYTGGGGACCATGGAGATGCTGGCTCTGGTGCTTTGGAGTTGCTCAGGTAAAAGACCAGTGTGGAGGTGGACATAATCTACTCTGACTTCTTTGAAGGCTGTTGTAGCCTTGCAGAGGAGCTGGAGTGAGGTGAGCACCCCCTGAACTGGGCCTGAGCACTACCTCTCTGCTTTCTTCCCTGCAGACCCACTGTCTGTGTCTTGGGAGGGGCTCTCCTGCTGGACCTGCCTTACCCACAGCTCCTCTTTCCTGGAGCTCTTCACATCCAGCCAGTGATCAGGCACTGCTGAGAGGACACTCCTCTCTTTGCCCACTCTGCCAATGACCCGGGCAGAGGATGTGGCTTCCCAGTCACAGCCAGCATGAGCAGAGGTGTCTCAGTCTGACTATGGGCTCCAYAGCTCTGCTCACCACTGCCTCTTATTTCAACAGCTCCTGGCATTTTCTCTCCTCTAAGCTCATAAACAGCCTCAGTTCTCCCTGCAGTGTGGTCCCAGGCTGCATCCAYCCACATGCCCCACGGGTTCCCAGCCTGCCCCCGTGAATTCCCAATCCTCCTCTCCCCTCCAGCAGCTCCAGGCCTGCTCTCTGCAATGCTTTGAAATTCCTCAAATGTGTCCCCAGCATTTGTTTCTCCTCTCAGTTCCTGAGGCCTCCTCCTGAGGCTCCTCTCAGCTGTGATGGGCTCTGCTCCTGTGAGGGAAGAGAGGGGAGGGAAGGAAAACAGCTGCCCAAGGAGGGRGCAGGTCTGTGGAGCAGGTGAGTGGCACACAAAGGCTTGGATTTCATGTGAGCCAGCATCTCTCCAACCACCTCACACCASCTGAAATATCCAGCAAGGTAGAAGAGGGACATCCTTCTCTCTGAAGTATTCTTCCCAAATACCTCTGACTAGAACCACTTTTTTTTTTGCAAATAAAGATTGGCAAATCTAATCTCTGCAATACTGGCTGCTCCMGACACAGTGGGATTAGGGGAGACTCATCATACAGGTTAAACCAAGTGAGTCTTGCACTCCGTTTCCTGCCCATGTTACCTTTACGCACCACTGAAAAAGCAGCCTCGGGGAAAGTCAGAGCATTTACTGGGGTCAGGGTTAATAGGACAGGGAAGAGAAAGCACAGCCTCAAACACCTTCATTTTCAGAGCCAGGCCTTGCCACATGGGGACCTGGGAGGATTCCCCTCGGAAAGGATTCCCACCTTCCTGATTTCAAGGATTGACATATGTAGATGGAATTTTGCTGAGCCCAGCAGCTGCCGGAGAGCCCAGGAGAGGGCAGCAATACTGTGTGAGAAGTTGGCACTCTTAACAGAAATTGGGTCTTTTTGGAGGAAAGAAGYTCTGGATCTAAAATGCAAGAGGAGGGACTTGTTCTGCTTTTTAGCATAGAACAAAACTCAGACCAGGGGCATTGGCTTAGCTCCAGCCTTGTGCTCAGTGGTTTCAGGGCACGAAGCCCTCCCAAGAAACATCACAGGAATTCTGGGCTGGCAACTGTTTGCTGAGGTTCAACACAGAAAGAACCAGTGCAATTCATCCTGGGCAGGAATGCCAGGAACTACCTGAAGCTGAGAGGAGGGGGAGGAACAAAGTGTTTCAWGGYTTGACCAGCCTTCCTTCACTGARGAGGGTGATCAGGCAYTGTCACAGGCTGCCCAGGGAAGTGGTGGAATCAACATCTCTGGAACTGTTGAAAAAACTAYRGATGTGGCACTTGKGGAYATGGGWTKTGGTRGGTTTGGCAGTGCTGGGGGAACGGTTGGACCTGATGGTCTYRGAGGKTTTTCCCAACCTGAAAAATTCAGTGGAGTGGAGCTGGAGTACGAGACAAGGGTGTGGAGAGTGAGGGCAGGGGCTGTGAGCCTTCAAGCGGAGCTGCAGGAAGGAGGTGCAGGAGGGCCAGTGGTTCCCCATAAAGCTCCAGAGTTCTGCTGTTCCTCACAGCTCTTTTCCAGACTGTGGGGCTGCAGCAGGGGATTATACACAACTTTGGCTTCAGCAGGCTGAAGGTGTGGAAAACAGGAGTGCCAGCTTCCAGGATCTCTGAAGCAGAGAGAGTGGAGACATTGAGGAAAGGAGATGGAGAAACAGGTGAGTCAGTTCTGGGTCTGTCCCCTTAAAGTTTCTCTGCTGGGCTGGAGGTGAAGCCCCTGGAGGAAATTCGTGCATTTCCTGAGACACAGGAACAGAAGCATGGGGGCTCCCTCTCTGCTGTGGAGTGGAGTCTGGATGTGCTCAGCCTCATCCATCRCTCCCAGCTTCTCCCCTCTGCAAAATCCTAAAGGGGGATGCAAATCCAGAGGGTGCTGGCACTGCCCAGGCTCCACAGGGAATGGTCYCAGYCCCGAGGCTGCCAGAGCTCCAGGAGCGTTTGGACAGCGCTGCCAGGGATGCCCAGGGTGGGATTGTTGKGGGGTCTGGGCAGGGCCAGGAGCTGGACTGGATGATCCTGTGGGACCCTTCATATTCAGGATATTCTGGGATTCTATGAAACCCCCTTTGGAATGATACTGCAGAGCTGCAKCTCAAACCACCAGCATGGTAATGAGGCACAGCTAATGCCCTTCTGCTGCCTTGAGGAGGCTGAGCYGGTGCCAGGGACCCAGCAGAGTGTGACGAGGCTGGCTTGGCACAGCCTGGCATGAGGAGGCAGTGGCAGCTGCTGCCCAACTCAGCTCTGCTTGCAGGGAACAGATTCCTTCTGGCTAATCTTGAGACAAGTGTAATTAGCAGGGCTGTGGCGAGTCCTGTGGGATGGGGGTGGCGGCTGTGACTGTCACCTRTGCCCCTGGGCAGGCTGGATAGGGAGTTCACAGATAACACAATATGCCCWGTTGGAAGGGACCCACAAGGATCATTGAGTCTAAGTTGATGGGGAAGGARTGGGGGTCACTGAATACGGGTGGGTTCACCCCTGCAATCCAGGTCTGAGCACAAAGCCTGGCAGTGAAATTCCCAATTCCCAAGTCAGTCTCCTCCTGGAGGGTACAAAAAACTGGGCCATGGAAAGGTTTGAGCAGGGCAGGACTGGTGGCTGATGGGCAGATGTCCAGCATGGCAGAAACAAACCCAGGTCTGGCACACACGTCTGAGAACGCTCTGTCCCAGGGTTCATTACAATCCTCTTTCAGTTCATCATGTTTTGTGAGTTCCTGGTTCTTCCCTGCACCATGTGAGAGTCTAAACTCCCCTGCCTTCCTGGGCTGCCRTTCCTAATGAACACGATAAACAAAGGCTGCTCCTGTTTGGGTTTAATACAAAAGTCTGTTAAGCACCCAGGTTATTTTCAGCATCTGGGGTTGTTTGTGTCAGTGTAGGTTTACATGCTTCCCTGGACTGGGATCTAAGAAAAAGACCAAGATCATTAGGAAAACCAAAGGGATTTTTGGTGTGGGGTGATAAGGCAGTAAGTGGCAGCCACACAGCTATTTGTAATCATCTGCCCACACTGCTGCTTAACCAGACTGAGATAACTAATTGATGCTTATGTTTGCAAGCAATCATCTTGAAAATATTCTAATTTATGTTACATTTCAGTCCTGCTGGATCCAAAAAGGTCTTCTGTTAAATCAGAGCAATTCTGTGCATGTGYATGCATATAATAGAACCTTTTCAGAAGTAATTCAGGAACCAAAGTTTCATCTTTCCGAGGTCCCACAATAAATGCCATTAAAAAAAAAAATAGTTTGGTCCAAAATTTATTTTATGCCTTAAATCCAATGAGGAAATTTGACTGGTTAGAATGGAAAACAATCAAAAATGTACTGGATAAATAGAAATGCTAATTTCAAATGGGAAGCACATTTCAGCACAAAATAATCAGACCTGTCAGCTTTATACCTGGAGAGAGGTTTTCCTTTGAAAATGMAAACATGGTGAAATTTCTAAAACTTCTGGAGGTCACAGAGTTGGTGTTACGTGGCCAGGGAGAAAGGGCCGAGTAAAGCTGATGCCCAGTGCTCTGCAGGGGCTGAACCCAGCCCAGAAAAGGTTTATCTCCTCAGTAATTTCAGGACTGAGATCTTCTCTCCAAGCTGCCAAACAGCTTTCCTTGCCTCATCTTTTCCCTCCTCTTCCTTTCCACCATCAGCAACTGTAYACCCCCAAATATGTCCTGGCTTTGTGCATTTGGGAATAGCTGTCCTGGTTGGAGAGGCTGGAGACTCTGCCCTCAAATATTGCAGTTTTGCTCCCATGCAGATTTTAATTTTCAATTCTCTTTACCTCCATGCTGTGGAATGGGAGCTCCCCAGACCCATACAACAGGCCAAGGGACAGCAGAGCAAAGCACAGTCCGACCCTGCCTTGCATGTTGGTATCCATGACAACCACTCCTTTCTGTGCTCGCAGGAATTGCTCAAACKCTCCTTCTGCACCAGACCCCCCCTTGCTGGGGGTCTGAGGGAGCCAAAAGGCTGCAGTGCCYGTCCAGAAGACACGAGGGATGAGCTGGGGATGGCACAGAAGTGGGATGAACTGAGGGTGGTACACAGGTGGGAGGTTCCAGAGCAAARTCTRCATAGTGCCTTCAGCACTCTGRCATCAGTGGTGAYGGACAGACATTCTAGAGGRGGARGCTCTCCTGKCTGTTGTCCCTGGAATGGGCTGTGTTTTGTGGTGCTCAGCTGGCCTTGGGTGACCACAAAGGGCMRGTGRTAYCAGYAGCAGGTGCTTTCTGCMGCACTCTTCATCCAGCCCTTAAGTTCCCTYGGGCACATCTGACCCATCACATTGGAGCAACTTGGTCTGGTAGACTGTGGCAAGGGTTGAAATGAGATGATCTTCAAGGTCCTTTCCACCGTTCTATGATTCTAACTGCTCTGTCACAGACAGCTCCTGCCAAAAGGTACCAACAAAGWGGATAACTCAATCCTGACCCTCCCCAGAGGAGGAGAACATCTCCTTGGCAGTACTTTGATCCCTGAGCTGAAGACAGCACTCTYTGAAGAAATGAGATATAGAGATCTTTCTGTGCAGACAATAAATCACAGAAGCAATTCACTTTGATCTCACCCAAAATATGAATAAATACAGAACTGCTCCACCATCTCGAGTGGAGGACAGAGTTAATTGTSTGAATGCTGATGGGCAAAGGGCTGTCTTGCCAGCTGCTGTCAGTAGTCAGCAATTAATTAAAAGTGTTCCTGGGTAATTTTGATATTTTTTCTTTCAAGCTCGAAAAGATCATGAACCATTTGGTCTGCTCTTCCTCCTCCAAGGATACAGCACTTTCTGTCATATGCAAGATGCAGGAGATAATTAGTGCACTTTGCTTACTGCTGAGGTGTTCTCAGCTGGACACCGTCCTTTTTTTTAGTATCATTCCTTAAAAGATGACAAATTAGAGAGGTCCCTGCCTGAACCACTTCTTCCACAGAACTGAGGGGTCAAGTGTGTTCAGATGAGGTCAGGAAAGGTTAAGGAGGTAGGGGCTACCAGTCCCAGAAATGGTGGGGTAGAATTGGTAAATGACTGTTCACATACACTTGTCAGAGGAGTTGATTTTAAGTGAAACTGTGTGGAGTTCAAGTTGCTGTTCTCACCATCAAGTCCCATAGTGGGTCTGTGCTTGGTGTCCTGTTTTGAGGCAGCTCTGCTGAAACTTTATTGTCTTGGGCAGGAAGGTATTGGGCTTCTCTGCGCAGTCCCTCTGGGGCTGTAAGTAAGGGCTGGGATTATTTCAGCACTGCAGGGTTAGTTTTGCATCCCATAGACTGCTGGGGGTCAGAGAGAGGATCTGATGGGGCACTGAGGTGGCTGGAGGAAGGAGAAGCCAAAGTTATCCACAGCCCTCCTGCTGCACTTTTGTGATTCCTTCAGTTAGTGCAGAGCAGGCAAAGCAGTCACAATTAAAACAATATCTATTCAAGATGAAATTATAATTACTGAGGGGGTTTTATGTAAATTTGGCAAAGCACTGAGGAGCTGAACAGCCGCCCTGAATCTCGTGGTGCAAAGGCTGTTCTCAACTATAGTTATGTCTCAATGCAATACAATTTTCATATTTCTATTTTAGTTCTTTTTCATTTATTGCCTCTTTTCTGCTTTATGTTGTTTTTAGGATGAGTTACATCCTGCTAAGCATGCTGTGAACTCTCTTACAGTGATTTCTCTGTAGCTGTTGAGTAAAATGCTTCCAGCCAGCTGAGAGAGGCAGAGACACAGCTGGACTTTCCTGGCTGTTGTCCCTGGAATGGGCTCTGTTTTGTGGCGCTCAGCTGGCCTYAGGTGACCACAATGGGCAGGTGGTGCCAGCAGCAGGTGCTTTCTGCAGCACTCTTCATCCAGCCCTTATGTTTCCTCAGGCACATCTGACCCACCACATCTGACTTCCCTGGAAAAAAAAACCCACAAAGCAATGTCTCAACACAGTCAAGAGAGATGGGTGCTCTCCTGTTAAGATCCTCAAGCTTCTCCCTATACTACAATCTACTCCTTGTTTTTCCCCACGCTCTCGCCCTGAACAGGTTGATGGTTTGATCACCGCGTTTGTGCACTTGTTTCTGTATTTGAAGCAGATATTTCTGTGGTCACAAGAGACAAAGGGACAACTTGGCTGGATAATACTTCTACAAGYTAGAGAATATCAGCATCTCATCYATTTCTCAGGTKTTTGCTCTCACCTGACCTGASCAYTCACTTGACAAGTGCATGGGAACAYTCTCCTCACCAAGAGGAATGTGTTGGTGTCCCAGGCCTGGTGGTCATTGTTGTGTGATTCRGGGAATCCCAGAATATCARSCTGGAAGGAACCCACAGGATCATCCAGTCCAGCTCCTGGCTCTGCAYAGGACCCCCCAAYAATCCYACCCTGKGCATCCCTGGCAGYGCTGTCCAAAYGCTCCTGSAGCTCTGGCAGCCTCGGGGCTGGGACCATTCCCTGGGGAGCCTGGGCAGTGCCAGCACCCTCTKGGGGAAGAACCTTTTCCTGAYATCCAACCTAACCMTGCCTGACATAAGTCCAGCCATTACCTGGGTCCTGTCCCTGGTCACAGGGAACAGAGATGGAAGCTGCYCCTGAGGCGGAGCTGCAAACCYCAGTGAGTCTTCCCTCAGTYTCCCCTTCTCCATCTGAACAAGCCAAATGACCTCACCTGCTCCTTGTGTGATCCCTCAAGATCCTTCCCCATGTTCATAGCCCTCCTTTGGACACTTTCTMATAGTTTTATATMATTAAAAGCAATATATCCTTATATTCATATCCTTAAGAAAGCTGTGACTCCCCTCTGGAGAGCGAGAATGTTTGCWCTGAAGGGTAAGAAGTGCAGGTGTGGGTCTTACAGCAGTAAGTGCCGTTCCTGTCTCCTGAGAGTAAGGAATGTCTCACCCTGGCTGACAGAGACATAGGCTCGATTCCAGCAGAGTCTCCAAGAATATTCCATTGGGAAACGATTTTGGTCTGATAGCGTGGTTTGGCCCCCTGAGAAGCATTAAGTTGAAATGCAGCACTATAATTAACAACTGACAGCTTAAATAATGCGAGGGAGCTGGGAGTCTGGGAACACATCCTCGCTACCAGCAGATCTATGGGGGTGGGCAGGCAAGGCAAACACTGCCAGGAGGAATTAGTGCCTGGGAGGGGGGATGTCAAACAGCTGTCAGCGCAGGTTCTGATCCAGGCAGGGAACTGTCAGAGGAGCAGAGTCAGTGTGGCACACAGGGGACTGAACACCGTCAGTGTGGCACACAGGGGACTGCTGGAGGGACACGGTCAGTGTGGCACACAGGGGACTGTCAGAGG
>NW_026623821.1:178270-179343 GCF_030028575.1 Malurus melanocephalus | reverse complement strand
GGGGACTGAACACGGTCAGTGTGGCACACAGGGGACTGTCAGAGGGACACGGTCAGTGTGGCACACAGGGGACTGTTGGAGGAACACAATCAGTTCAGCACAGAGATCTTGTTACTGGTGTTTTTCCATTCCACAGAACATTGTGTACTGGGATGGAGTGATACTTTTGTCCTTCTCTTTTGAGAAGGTAAGAAGGACTCAGTGGCTTAGCTGTGATGAGTTTCCTGTTGCTGCCCAATGACACAACATTTGACTCCRCTTCCCCAGTGACCCTGGGGCAGGAAACAAACCTGCTGTGGTTGAGCTGCAGCCAGGACACTGCTGCTCCACCAGCAGCAAATGGGAAATGGGAAAAATGTTAGCCAGAGTCCTCTTCAGCTTCTCTTCCCCTTCCCACCTGCAAGGTAACTSGGAATGGGCAGCGATTTGGACTGCAGGGTGTTGTCGTCAGTTCAAGGCTTTTCTATGTGTGTGATGKTCAGGCTGGTGTCCACATCCATGTCTTCCATTCCTCTTCCTCCCCTCCACCACTTCCATGACCACCAGTAGATACATCTCTGTTTCCCTCAGCCAATGCCATGAGGAAAGGGAGAAAGTTGTGGCTGAGCCAAATGGTTGTATTTCACTGGGAAATAAACAGATGGAACAGACAGATGGGAGAACAAAGCTATATATATATATATATATATATTCATTGCATAGATATTTAATAACCAATAAAATGGGTCCTGGACCAAAAAAAAAAAAAAAAAAAAAGAAATCTCTGGCGTGGTTGCCATGGCAACGTGCATACAATTCCAATGAGATGCAGAAAAAAGATCTTTTGTGTTGTTAGGAAGCTTTCTAAAATAAAAATAAATGAGATTTCAATGAGTGATTACGGCTGCCTCAGGGAGCACCTGTCAAAATCTCTGGACCAGACCATCTACCAGACTAAGGTGGTTGTTTTGGTGGTTTGGKTTTTTTTTCAATTCAACAGTGGCAGTGCGTCCTTTGGAGCCAAAACTGAGGGGCAAGAGGAAGAAAGAGTTGCCATTAGTTATTCAGGTATCAGCCTGGGGACACTAAAGTCT
>NW_026623821.1:101447-177320 GCF_030028575.1 Malurus melanocephalus | reverse complement strand
CCAACAGAGACCTCCAAGACCATGGAGTCCAACCTGTCACCAATCCCCACCTTGTCACCCGAACCAGAGCACTGAGTTCCACATCCAGGCCTWCCTTGGACACCCSTAGGAGACTTCACCACCTCCTTGGGCAGCCCCTTCCAATGCCTGACCACCTTTTCCATGAAGAAATTCCTCCTGATGTCCAACMTGAACCTTYCSGGTTCAGGTTKGGAAGYTKCCTGGTGCAGCTTAAGACTARGTCCCCTTGTCCCTCTCACTCTGCCATGTCCTCTGGGYGTGCTGGGCTCTCCAGAAGTACATTTCCCAAGTGCCCAAATCTCTCTTTGTTTTTCCCTGGGTTTTCACATCCCATCAGTCCCCACAGAAGCATTTCTTGATGTCTTTCCTGAAAAACCTATTCTGCATATGTCACAGATGAACCGCTGTCACAAAGTCTTTGCTTACTCACGTGTCCTTCCAGAGTCGGATAGTGTTCCATGTTTAGGATCAGTAAAGTTTCTTCATTAGTGAGCACTGCCCTGAGTCCTAAAAGCAGGATTCTGAACCTGCCTTTAGCTTCTGGCTGTGGTAACCCCTGGGATGCCTCAGGAGGTTCTCTGAGTCTCTTACACTAGTGCTGTGATGGAGGTGACAGGGAGCTTTCACACAAAGTTGTTTTTGTTGTAGGAAGGACWGGGACAAAATGCACATCAGCTGGAACAAAACCCACATTACAGAATAACAGAAACTTTTGGCTGGAAGTGACCTCTGAACATCACCCAGTCCAACCCCTGGCCCAGGCAGGGTCACCTGGAGCAGGTGACACAGGAACTTGTCCAGGTGGCTTTGGAATGTCTCCAGAGAGGGAGACTCCATATGCTCCCTGGGCAGCTGTTCCAGGGCTCTGCCACCCGCCATGGAAAGAAAATCTTCATGTTGAGGTGGAGCTTGTTGTGTTTTAGTTTATGGCTATTGCTCTATTTCCCATTGCTGGGCACCACCAAAAAGAGTCTGGGATGATCCTCTGGACATGACCCTGGAGCTTTTGAGCACTGCCAGCCCTTTCTGTGTCAAGAGGGGAAATTCTYCAGGAACCACAAACCATCTGCTGTCCTCAAAGCTGGCATCTGCTCACAGGGAAGTAGATTGGAACCTGCCCAGAATCAGATCCCTGAGCTCTAAACTTTTTGGTGTTACCAAACGGGAGTACCCATGTCTGCCTTCCCTGGCTGGAATTGGAAACCAAGGAGGGAAGGCTGGTGGTGTCTTTTATCCCTGCACTTGGTGGGAAGCAGGACACAGCTCCCAAGGCATGGATTAGACATGCCACAGCTCCCTGGGGGACAGGGGGAGGCAGGCAGTAGCCTGGCTGTGGGGAGGTGGGCAGGGAAGTGATGTTTATTCAGAACAAGGAACCAAGCTCTGCGTGGGAAGGGARCTGTGAAGTGTGACGTTTTGGGTGGATGAATCCTAGGCAGACTTTCTTAGAATAGACCAGTTGGAGGAGACGGGAAATGAAAGCCATGGATGTGGGTCTGCCCTCCCCTCCCAGCGGGGCTGCCAGGGCTGGGTGTGCGTGATGCACACKAGTGCTGGGGCTGGGCCATTTAGCAGGGTCTCTTCCCCCACATGGTGCCTCACAGGGGCCTTTCCTGTCACTCCTGTGCTCTGCAGAMACTTATCCACATACAGCTACTCCCAGAGCCAAAAGGTTGTCTGAGCTTCCACAAACCCAGCTGCTGAGAAGTTTCACACTCTGCTGATCTGCTCTGTGGCTGCTTCCATGAGGGAATAAGGGAACTRTTGACTTTGTGAGCATGTGGCTGTTGGAAGAAAGCCCACACAAATTCCTCAGTGAAAGCCACCCATTGAGCATTGCCTTTCACTTTTCCAAGGCTMTATAACACCTTAGTTGCAGAAGAARGTTTGTGTCACTGCATCCAGGACTCGTGTAGATTTCCAGGCAACAGGAAAATCCATGAGATAAAACATCAGACTTTTTTTTGCAGGAGTTTTCTGTCTGGGCAACCCAGCACACTGAAGGAAGTGCCAGGTAGGGGTACAGAATAGTAGGGCCTTTTACCCTGGAAAACAGGCTGGGATCATCTTAAAGATGGTAAAAAATTGCTGATCCCACTGCAGGAACCTAACAGCATCATGCAGAGCTGGGGGTCTCTCACCCGCATAGCTTTTTCCAGTTCAGAATCAGCCTGCACCCATGCACACAAAAGGCATCGACACCAGGCCCTCCAGGACTTGTCTGAGTCTGGGGCTAACAGCCTGCGGGCTGAGAGAGTTGGGGTAATTCAGCCTGCTCTGGAGAGACCTTAGAGCCCCTTCCAGTAGCCACAGGGACTCCAGGAGAGCTGGAGAGGAACTTTGCACAAAGCTCTGGAGGCACAGGTCAGGAGGAAATAGTGAAGGAAGGGAGGAGGATAGGTATGATTTGAATAAATTCTTTACTATAAGAGKGGTGAGGCCCTGRCACAGGGTGCCCAGAGCAGCTGTRGCTGCCCCTGGATCCCGGGAAGTGTCCAAGGCCAGGCTGGACATTGGGRCTGGGAGCARCCTGRGAYAGTGGAACCTGACCATGGCAGAGAATGAAATGGGATGATAACATTAAGATCCCTTCCAMACCATTCYATGATAGYSTGATTCTGTGATAGTGTTCTCTGACAAAATGGCATGTTATAGGCTCTTTCAGGAATCTGAAATAATTGTTCTGAGAAAATTCTTTAAAAGCTGACCTGCCCAAATGTGAATGAATTATAAACAATTGSAATCCCAGTGTTCCCTCATGCTCTGTTTCACAGACCACAAGGACCAGTGTTTAATGCACAATCTGATATTTTCATTCATTTGTCTTAATGCAGAAAATTGTCAAAAAAAAAACCAGCAGAGGTAGGAGGGAGGGGGATAGGACTCATGACTGTTGGCAGCATATTTTAATTTGAGTTTGGCAGATGWGAGTTATTCAGGGAAATCTTGTCCTGAGGTACAACAGAGCCTGCCCTTCACCAACCAAGGTGGGCAGACAGGTGTGGAATTTGCCTCTTCTTCCTCACAGGGCTGAGMAGCTCATAGGGATAAGAACAGGCACACTGGGTCTGACTCAAGGATTTGGGCTCAGCTCTGCCTGTGGCGCTGCTGYTTCTTGAAGCACATGAGTAACAAGGCAGAGATGGACAGCCCAGCTCTGTTTGTACATATTCCTCAAGCAGGAAAAGCAGATCAGGGATTGTTTTACAGCTGAAAAGCACTGGTGATGAGATCTTAGTGAGGGTCTCTCACCCATCATGRAGCCTGTAGGTGGTTTTGGTTCTACAAACAAGCATGGATATTGAAGAGTGCAAAAGTATTGACATGAAACCCTGTCATACCTGCTGATTCCTCATCTCTTTTCAGTTCCACCTTCCTAGTTCTTGAAGAGTGGAATACAAATATTTACAGATCCTTTTCCAGGCCWGGGGCTGTTGTCCTTAGTATGTGGAGAAAGGTGAAGATCTGGGTGGGGTCCCCAAGCTCTGTGTCCCYACAGCCCTGCTCTCAAAGGACCCATCACCCAGGGGCACACCCCTGAGATCCCTGACCATGGCATTTTTGCTCTATGCACTGTGTCCAGAAGCCTGAGCTCCAGSACCCACTGAAGGATGGGAGGCCTTCACAGCCCCTGAGCAGCTCAAGGGAGTCTTTTGGCTCCAGGCATGGCTCAGCCTCAGCTCCTGTTCCCTGGCACCTGCTACAGATGCTGGGGCCTGGCTCTTCCAGCACTGAGTCATTCCCCTGGTGCCAGACAGGTGCAGCACAGGAACAAGTTTCTTTTCTGCTGCCAGTGCTGCCTCTGTGGGCAATGGAAGCCTGGATGTGTGCTGGCATTGCTTTTATGCACTGCCACATGTGTCTCCCTGCACAGCAGAATAATGCCAAAGCATAATGACCAGGTTCTTCTAGGGAGGTCTGAAATATTTCCTGGCCTCTTCTACTACTTGAAGAAAGTTGTGGATTTGCCCAGCCACTGTGTSTCCTGCCTTGCCTTATTCCTGCGTCCCTGATTGACTGTGGAGTGACCCAGGGAGGTGGCAAGGACAAGAGTGTGTGTTTAACCATGAGCACACTGCTCACTCTCRCAGGTCTGTGCTGTCCAGAGGATGAAGGAGCTGTGGCTGCTCCCAAAAGCCTTAAGAGCATCCCTGTTCCACTYACAMACCTGTCTGTGGCACAGAGTGCTCYCTCCACAGAGTCACCCAAGACAAGCAGGGAAGGCTGAGTCTGGCTCCTGCGGGGAGCAGGGAGGATGTTGGAAGTGTAAATAGAAAGTAATTTCCATTTCAATGCTCCTRTGCCAGGCTGAGCCTGGGTGTGTGGGTGCAGACCAGCTCCTCTCTGCCTCTCCATACTTTGTGCTGCTTCTCCACAGATTACATCTRTCCTGTGTCACCTCGACATCTGCCTACCACTGTCTGTATTGCTTTATTCTCCTGAATTGTCTCCTAATGGGCTTGAGTTCCTCCTGCAGGGCTTTGAGGAGGCAGTGAGCAGAGCCCAGCAGACCAGTCCAAAGCAGAGCTGCTTATCCTTCACTTGTGGTCTCCTGCTTCTCAGGGCTGAGAACCTGGAAGCTGCTGTGCTGTTTGGGGCTYCCTAGGCCCATGAGGGCTCCCAGCTCACAATGGAAATGAGACCAGCTCGTAACTCTGTCACCTTGTGTGACACTGATTTTTCACCAATCTGTCAGAATTCAGTTTCTGTTATCTTAGGAAAAGTGCCTCAAACACCAYTGATCCCTGCTGTTTAATGCCACGTCCTTAAATTCAGGGATCTTGAACTCAAGAGAGGCTGTGTCCATCACAGATAGGGAGAGACAGGAGACCCTCTGAGACATGGATCTCTCCAGCCCTTCTTGTCTGTCTACCCAACTGCCAATGCAGAGGACTGTGAGCTCTGCTAGTGGAAAAACAGAGGGAGAAGGGGGAGAATTGCCAAGTGTAACATGGCAAAACAGGTGGCAGATAGAGGCCATGCCAACAGCGATGTCAGCCACTCCTTCYGCACCAAGCAGGCTGAGAAAGGAGCTGGATCCTGGCAGCTGAGATGGGGGCAGAAGCTTCTCCTCCTGCCAAGGAACAGGGCCTAAGTGTGGGGCAGCAGCCACCCACACCGGCTGGTGGATGCATGCCTGTGTCCCTCTGCAGGTCTGTTCCTGTTTCCTCCAAGGTACAACCCAAGGGACAGCATTTCACAGTCACCAGCTTCCCCGTGCTCCCCTTCTTTTGCTGAATGTGCTCTACCTGCTGAATGCTCCCTGGATGTCAGGGATCCAGGGCTCCATCTCTCTCTAGTCCAGCCCTCCCTAACACTGCCATGATATTTGTGTCCCAGGAGGGGAGCAGAGAGGTCTCTTGCCCAAAGATCCTGACTGACATGTGCAAAGGCAGAGGAGAGGCTGCAGCACATCAAGGAGTTTCATGGAATCATGCAATAGTTTGGGTGGGAAGGGTCTTTCAGGTCCAGCCCCTGCCGTGAGCAGGCTCACCTTACACTAGACCAGGTTGCTCTGGGCCCTGTCCAACCCAGCCATATTTCAGAAACAGACTTTTGTCAAAGCTCTGGCTTGTTGAGGGTCCTCTACATGCAMCTGGCATTGAGCCCACAGGAGAAGAGCCAGGACCAGTCACCAGCTGGCAGGAGGATCCCCTGGCCAAGTCTTCCGAGCTTATCTTGCTCTTTGGGGCAAAAAAACCCAGCCTGGGCCAGCACCACTGAAGGAGGTTCTGAACAGGGCTCACAACCAGAGAGCTTTGCAAGAGCAAACACTACACTCAAACATCAGCCCACTTCTGAGCCCCTTCTTTGGCACAAATTTCTGTAGGAGAAGGCTTTGATGAAGGTCACAAAGCATCAGAAAGCTGGGGGAGAAATGTGTGTGGTGGCCAGCACCTTGCTCCACCTTCTGCTGTCTCCTCAGCTCTGATGTGTGCTCGCAGCACATCCCATCTCCAAACACCGCCTCCAGTGCAGGAGACAGAAGAGGAGGAAACATGGAGGTGACATAAAAAACAGCATTTGSTTTCTTGACCATCTGTTAGAGTGTTGCAGACGCCTTCCCAAATGCATCCCAGCTCAGCACCGGCTGGGAAAAACAGGGAGTTATTTTGGTGCAGCAGCATCCAGCAGGAGCAGATCACACAGAGCACGGTGCTGCTTGGTGCACTGAGASCACTGGCTTTATCAATGGGACAGGACACAGAATGTGGGTGCTCTGTGCACCCCGAGCCACCCTGGGGTTCAGCCCCTCCTGTAGCACCCACAAGCAGGAGTTGGTCTCCACGATCCTTGCGGGTCCCTTCTAACTCAGCTAATTCTATGATTCTGGGATCTTTGCTGCTCCATGTCCAGCACTTCCTCCTCCTCTGCCTCACCAACCCTGGTGGTGGAAAGTTGATTTGTTTGAAGGTTTGACTAAGGTCTYGGTGCTGTGGGCAGGGAGATGCTGGGCACTGCCAGAGAAAGATCTGGTGTTCCCACTTGTCTCCCCTGTGATGGAACTGGCATTAAGTGGATCCTCTCTGTGAGTCAGGGCAGGGAGTGGGTACAGAGAACTGAGGACAAAAAAAACCCTCACTATTCAGCTAGATCAGCTCCTTGATCTACCTCACTGGTTGACACAGGAGAGGAGATGGGA
Source organism: Malurus melanocephalus (assembly GCF_030028575.1). Lineage (NCBI taxonomy): Eukaryota > Metazoa > Chordata > Aves > Passeriformes > Maluridae > Malurus > Malurus melanocephalus. Next base: position 170,656 of record NW_026623821.1, on the reverse strand, counting down.
GAAGGAAACCCAATCCCCGCAACAGTGCAGAATTGTGACTTACAGAACCATTCTTGGGGGGTGGGGGGTTGGAAAAGCCCTGTAAGACCAGTGAGGGCCACCATTAACCCAGCACTGCTGGATTCACCCCTAAACCATATTACCACGTGYTGAATCTACATATTTTGTGGACACTTCAGGGACAGTGATTTCACCACTGCCCTGGGCAGCCTGTGCCAGGGCTGGAYAACCCTTTGGGTGAAGAAATTTTCCTTAATATCCAACCTAAACCTCCCTGGTGCAACTTGAAGCTGTTTCCACTTGTCCTGTCCTTTGTTCCCTGGAAGCAGAGCCTGACCCCCACCTGGCTGCACCCTCCTGTCAGGGAGTTGCAGAGAGCCAGAWGGTCCCTCCTGAGCCTCTTTTTCTTCAGGCTGAGGCCTCTCCAACTTCCTCAGCCCCTCCTCAGGCTCTGGAATCTTCYSSAKACAYACTCCAGCCCCTCAATGTCTGTATTGTCACAAGGCACCCAGAACTGACCACAGGATTTGGGTGGCCTCAGCAGTATCCAGTTCAGAGGGGTCACTCCAGAGGATGACTCTGGGATTCCAGCTGGCTGAACCCACAGTCAATGCTGGGGCTGATGCTGCTGAATGGGGCTTTGCACATTGTGGCACACTCAGAGGGATTGTGGCACACTCAGAGCCCAGCATGYTCTGCAGACACAGGCTGAGGTGCTGAGGGCCACTTTGAACCCAGCACATTGCAAAGGGCTCTCTGCATGAGCCCAGCAGCTCTGCCAGAGCTCCCTGGCCTTTAGGAGATGTTTCCCTCCAGCCCTGCTCTGGGTACTCTTTCCCCACCGCCTTCACATTTTCCCAGTCACGAGGCAGACATGGCAAGGGCTGGCAGAGTTTTGACACATTTCAGGGAGAGCATTAATAGCACAGAACTGGAGGCTGTTCTGTTGGAGGCCTTTGGCACCTTCTGTAGTCATTTCCCAGGCAATTCATTACCCAGCTGAAATTATTCCTCAGGGAACGAGACAGGTAATTTTTTCCTGTTGAGTTTGGAATAACTTGCAGGAGACCCACACATTCATGACAAAAAAGGCTTAGTGTTAGTTCCTCTGGGATATTTTTAAATGGAATCATTCCCCTAGAGTTGTGTGGATTCACAGGGAGATTGTCCCAAGGACAAAGGGTGCAAATTTGAAGGAAAATTGGAAAAAAAAAAAATGAGGAAGGGTCAAGAAGAGCATTTTGACACAGACAAAGTGACAGGGGCCAATTCTGTAATAGAAAGTTGTTTTCTTATTACGTTGCAAAAAAATGGGGACTAAAAGGAGAAGGAAAAAGCCTGAGAAATGGCAATACCATGTGGCAGCTGGACTAAAGCAAACAAGCCAAGTTTTATCATGGGAATTTAATGTTTTGTCTCTTTCTGTTAATTTCCCAAGCTCCAAAATTACCCATCAGCAGGAAACCAATGCCCCATCCTCCCAATTATCATTCCAATTCAAAGCAGGAGTGAGACTTCCCAGATCCAATGCAGTGAACTGAGCTGCACTGAGGACTTGGCTTGGAGTAAGAGAGCAAGAGRTCCTATGGAAGGTGCTTTGGGCAAGGCATTTTTGACTGGAAGGTGGCAGGTTTGTGCCATGTTCCCTGTGCTTCCCAAAATTCCTCACTGCACCCAGAAAACAAAAACTAGAGAAAAGTTGTCAGAATTCAAGGGGCTTTGCATAAGGACTGTTTGATGGTTTAAGCAAAGGAGACCAGAATCACAAAATCAAAAATCATCAACTGTGTAAGGCTGGAAGGGATCACAGGGGATACATCTGCTCCAGGATGTGTAATGTGTTTGCACACCCCCCACACTGGGAGGAGAGGTGTGAGATATGCAAGACAAAATGAGAGACAGGATGAGAGTTTGAAAGAAGCCCAGAAACACAGAGAAWTTGCCCAGAAATGGCCCTGAATTAGCCCTGGAATGGGGTTCACTAGGAGCAAAAGCAGAGCTCTGCAAATCTGCCGTGGTCATCAGCTCCATGAATTGTGTGTGGGGAACAGCAAGCTGAACACAGGAATGGTCCCGAGGTTTTAGTGGATCTAGCCTCAAGGAAACTTCTTTTAAAGCTGGTTTTTGAGGAGCTTGAGAAATACCTTTTACAAGGTTGTAGCCTTTCYCTCCTCTTCCTTACAGGAGGCAGGAGGCCTGAGACATTTAAATTAATTGTGCATGTGGCAAATTCCTAAGCAGCCAGAGGTTCCTGTTCCTTGGGCCAGTAGTGGTGCCTGGGGGCTGCTCGGTGAACCRGGGAATGACCTGAACAATATGGAARTCGTCTTTAGTGTTACTTTACAATGTTGGGTTTTTTCCTGGTTCCCTAATCTGGGTCACAGCGTGGCTCCTCTTTGTTTGGGATGCCAGGATGGCAGCAAGGATGAAGAAAGCTGGAGATGCTCTAAGCTGTTCATGCCATGAACTTTAGCAGATGARAGCCCAGTCCTAAACCATCCCCTCCTCCAGAAATGTCCATAAGTGTGGGGCTCACCTGAGCATTCYCATCACAACGTGGAGTGCAGTGCTGAGACTGAGCTTTGGCATCACTGCTCTTCTATTCCTTCATCTCACAACCTCCTCACATAAGGATGGAGCTATGAAAAAGRGTCTTTGGTCCACTGCATCCAGTGCCCAGCTGAGTTTCTTTGTGTCTGGGTGCCAGGTGTTGTTCCCTCCTGTCTGTTAGAGGGTAACTTGGTAGATACCTGGCAGAAAATAACTGGAGCCATTAGTCATCCCAAAGCCCTGAAATAAGGCACCTGCAGGCAGAGTCTGAGCCGTTTAAAGTACCCGTGCCTGTGGAAATTCCTATGCTAGGTTCTTACTAACTTCTTCCTCCCATCAACTTTTGCTGAGCCAAGGAGAAAGAGCTGGGTTTCAGAGATTCACAGAATGTCTTGGRTTGATTTTGTGCCAATCCTGTATTCCTATATKCYGTYRGCTTGTATGCCCAAAAGGTRTCTGTGTCTTTAAATCCAACCTGGAAGAAGGGGCAGGGACRGCTGAGAAGGCAAACGGCAGTTAAAAGCCAGGCTGCCGCGCTGCCACGGGCGTTTTGGACCTCAGCTTGCTGCTGCGGGAGTTCTGCTCGCAGCGTGCAGGGGAGTTATGTTGTTGCCATTTACTAGCTCAGGTTTGTTAGCTTGGGCAAACAGCTCTCCTTGGACTGTTACCCCTTTGTGCGACTCCTGTGATTTTCTGGAGTGGATCGGCAGGGCTGAGGTCCGAGAAGCAGGAGGCAAGCTCTGTTCAGCCGGGCGCCAGCAGGGAGAAGCCGCGCYGCTACRTCTCGTCCCAAACTCCAGAAGAAGCCAAGCCAGTGACAGAGARGGACACGGAGCCCTCTGTTACATCCACAGTGAGGACTGCCACCAGGCTGCCACTGTTGCCCAAGCAGCCATRTGGACCTTTTTCTTTTGTTTCTTTTTCCYGGGAACAGAGGCCCYGCCATCTTTCTCCATGGCTGTGGGGGGAGGGAGTGGCATGCATTCCTGGACTTTTAAATATCTAACAGTTACTTTTTATCTGTGTCCTGTGGGCACTGTGTTTTGTTAATAAACTCATTTTTTTTTCTCTTCACTTTTGCCCGAACATCTATTTCATATTGGTGGGAAAAGATTATCAAATTTTTCACTTAGAGGAAACATTTACTCTATAACGTTTTCTCTCTGAAAACATTGTCTCAAACCGAGACATAGAATCATCTGGAGGTTGGAAGAGATCTCCAAAGTCATTGAGTCCTGTGACTGACCCCCACCTTGTCACCTGGAGCAGAGTGCCACGTCCAGGCGTTCCTTGGACACCTCCAGGGATGGGAACTTCACCACCTCCCTGGGCAACCCCTTCCAATGCCTGACCACTCTTCCCATGAAGAAATGCCTCCTGATGTCCAACCTGAACCTCCTTCAGCACAGCTTGAGGCCATTTGCTCTTGTTCTGTTGTTCCCTGGGACCACAGCCTGATCCCCACTGGCTGCCCCCTCCTGTCAGGGAGTTGTGCAGAGCCACAAGGGCCCCCCTTAACCTCCTTTTCTCCAGGCTGAGCCCTTTCCCAGCTCCTTCAGCTGCTCCTGGTGCCCCAGCCCCTTTTCCAGCTCCGTTCCCTTTGCTGGACATGCTCCAGCCCCTCAATGTCTCTCTTACCATGATGAACTGGGCACAGAACTCAAGGTGTGACCTCAGYRGTGCGCAGCACAGGGGAACAATAACTGCCCTGGTCCTGCTGCCCAAACTGTTTTTGATACAAACAATTTTTGTTGTGGCTTATCCAGCTGTGCTGGAGACTTCAGCTCAGAGCAAAGGGCTTTGAAATCCAACACATGAGGGTGGAGTGGGCAGAGCCACCTGTACCACTGTGAAATGTGGTCAGTGCAGGCGAGTGCTTTGAAATTGCTTTGCAGCCCAAGAAAAAAAACAGATGTCAGGTCTTGGACTTGAAAATAGAAATATCCAGATGTYCCTGCCATAGCAGAACTGTCTTCTTTCTTTTTCTTCCCATTCGTCTGGGAAGCACAATAAAACTAGAAACTGTTTTAACTGCAAATCAAAATAAAAATTCCTAGTGATGCAGCCTAGGCAGAAGGAATTGTGAAAAAAAAAAAAAAAAAAAAAAAAAAAAAAAAGCCACAAGCTACAGGAATGCAAATGTCATGAATGCTTCTCTTCTGCACCTCTGCCTAGCCCAGGGATCATCACATTTCTGTACAGATTTTTCACACACACACCCCCCATGCCTTGTTTCCCCAGGAGCTTCATAAACTCCGTAATGAAATGCAGCCACCTGGCACACAGCATGCTGCTGAGAGGGAAGGGAGAAGTGAAATTTGAGCCAAGGATGCAGAGTAAGTCCAGCATTTTTCTAAACATGATCTTTCAAGCACTGCAATGAAAACAACATTGTGATGTTTTTCCTACCTGTGCAACCTCCCTGAACCATTCCTGGCCACTGGGAATTTCCATCTGTAACAGAGATCAAGTCTTTGCTCCACCAAACAGGGATGTGGAGTCTCACAAGGGATTTGCTAGGAAAGTTGCATGCACCTGAGCAAAGCAACCTATTTCCCGAAACTCCTCAGCTAGAAAGTTCGTCACTTTGTCTACATTCTAAATCAACATTTTATGGTGGAAACCTTTAGTTTCATTCATGTAAAAGGGAGCTACAGCAGAGCCAGAGGGTTCAGGTTGTGGCAGGGAGATTAGGGAAAATTAGGGAAAACACTGGAGATAAGGGAAAATTCCTCCATGGAAAGGGTTGCCAAACATTGGAACAGGCTGCCCAAGGCAGTGGTGGAGTCATTATGGCAGCAAGTGTTCAAAAAACATGTAGATGACGCACTTGAGGACATGGTTCAGTGGTGAACATGATGACAGTGCTGGTAGATGGTTGGACTTGGTGATCTTGGAGCTCTTCCCAACCTGAACAATTCTGTGATTCTATGCTAAATCTGTGGCTTTCTACCAGAAATCATTGCCAAGGCTGATCTAGAAGTGTCACTGACAACTCCAATTTGTAGCCTAGACATTTCCATCAGTCCAGGGCAGCTCTGATCTTGAACCAGAGCTTCTAGAACACCCCTCAGCTGAACAGAGTAAGCAGCACGGGAAGGAGAAGAGATTAGCTGCTGGTTCAGCACTGTGCACAGCCAGACTTTGAGCTCAGCCAGCTGCCTGCACACTGTGATCATGATGGGGGCAAGTGGCAATTAAACCCCTTGTCMTTTCCAGCTGTGACCCTCTGGCTTGCTGCAGATATCCAGGGTATGTCCTGTCACACAGGACAGTTGGCGTGTCCTGCCAGGGGCTGTGGGATTTAGTGCTCCATTGGCTCCCTGGTTTGTGAAATGTGGGATGAGGCAGGATGAGCCTTGCTGTGTCCATGGGTCAATAACCTGCCTGGCTGCAGCCTGAGGGGTTTGGGGACTTTAACACCTCCCTGGAGCTAAGGAGCTAGGGCTTGCAGAACATGGCAGAGCAGTGGGGAGCAGCTCTGCTTCCAGGCTGGTCCTCGTGGCAGCTGGCAGAACACACACGAAGCTGGATGGATGGCTGGTCTGGGAATTAATTGCAACCAATTAGTCCGATTTCAATTATCTGAGAGAAAGAACTTAGCTGATTAAAGTCTAATTACATTTTGAYTGCTGCTTCAGCTGCCTTGTCCTATTAAACCTGCGTTTGGGGATGCAGTGAGGCAAGAGGGGAGCACTCACAGCTGCCTGGAAACCTGTAAGATGGGAACACTTGTGGGRCTTGCCAGAAAGGATTACTGCAGATTCAACCCCACATGTGTGACAGCTTGAACCATGCCAGGGCAGGCAGCTGCCATGGAAAGGGAACAGTGTCCTGGGCTTCCTTATGCACCCCTTGTTTTCCTGGAAGATGYACCAGCACCTATGTCCACCCTCACACCTAGGTGTGCCAGCCTCCAAAACCGATACACACCGAGGCAACAAAACTACCTCTTCCATGGAGAACCAGAGTTGTTTGACGCTGCAATTCCAGCCCCATTTCCAAACAGGCCACTCTAGTTGTCTGATGTSATAGGGGTAGATGTTTCTCCTTGTTTCTTTTTCTTCTTTTCTTGATTATTGCATTACCCATCATTTCCAGTGTCAYATCCACAKATAGATGGACGTGGTAAGTCATGTCCTTACAATACTGGATCTTTTCAGAAGAACTGGAGCATCACRGGAAGGCTGGATCTCATCTCCTTTCCCTCTAGAGTCACTCCAGAAAACAGAAGTGGTGGTGTTCACTGAAAGCACATGTCAGCTGGAACAGCTGGTGCTGCTGAAATCCATAAACAGCCAGTAAGCCCACATGGAAGGAAAAGGCAGATCCAACCAAGGATTCTGGTTCTGAGTGCTCTGGTCTCACAGCTCCCTGCTAGGAGAGTAAATCCAGCTGCAGAGGTGGCGTCTTCAAAATCTGTCACTGGGGCAGGAGAGCCYCATTCCTCTGAGAAGACATGCTCAGGCAGGTCTTATTAATTAATTCAAAAATTGGATATTAATTTGATTTAATAGCTGGTCCCTGACTGCACCCCAGCAGAGAGCACTTTGCCATGGCCATTCCTTTCTGAATGCCATGGGCTGACAAAGAGTGACAAAACTGCTGCCTTCACCTTGAAARGCACCTGTGACCTACAGCCAAGATTGCCACACAGACCCATCTCTCAGAAAGACATTTTTGCTTTGTTGTTGATTAACCTGCCTTAAATTAATGCTATGAAAATGTCATCCCCACCGATGAGCTTCYGGCAGGGAAGAGAGCTGCAAAGGCCTCTCTGAAGCAAGACTTCTGTTTCACTTACAACCTGAAATACATGTAGATGAGCAGCATCTTTCAGTTCGGAGACAGTCATTTTAGATACCCGTTTACATCTCTGAGTGTTGCCAGTGCCTCCACCACATCCCAGTACGTTGACAGTGACAGTTTCAGGGATGTGCCAAACCATACTCATTGCTGGCAATGTTCTGATTTTCTGTTAACTCAAGTTTCCACAGCCATGTGCTCRTGGAACAAACAAGTCCAAGAGATTGTCTGTCTCTAAAACCAGAGAAGTACAAGTTTGTCCAGACTGATGAGGAAATGCTTGGTTAAGACATCATAATGGGAGAGCTAGTGTGAAGCCAAAGGTGTATCCACACCCTGGATCAGGCAGTTGTCGGGGCTGTTGAGGTTTTGTTCTTCCCTGTGTTTGCTGTTACACAAAGACATATTCTCCAGACTAAAACCAAAGGTTTTCAATTCTTCATTCATACTTAAGAATACTAAGTTGCATTCAGGAAGCCAAACAACTGCTTTAAAGGCATGTAAACTTGCAAAATCTAATGGGATACTGCGCACAGACAGCAGAGCCCAGAGCAATGTCCCTGAGTCCTCTATGGACTTCTACCTCTGTCATTGTGCCACTGCCCAGGGACTGTTCAGGTCAGGTTGTTGGCACAGGTCTGAACTACACCAGAACCATTCTCACACATTAACATATGATCAGTCAGGTTTCTGTGCCCAGATATGTTCCGAGTGTTCTCCATCTCCCTGGCACAGATGGGCCTGTAAGATCCATTTTATTCCAAGGATGGCTTTAAAGGCTCACACAATCCTAAACCAGCTCTGGTTTGGCAATGAAAAGAGGGGCAAATCACATTTACTTGGAAGTGAGCAGCTTTCYTTGCCCCAGGTTTTTGGTGGGTACCAGGTGCTCTGCACATCTGAGCAGGGAGCAAGTCCAGTGTCAGGCTGGCAGCTCCAGGCAGGCTCTAGGATGGGGCCTGGCCAGGGCAGAGAGTCTGATGGCAAAAATGCCATCTGCAGCCTCAGCAACAAAGCAGTCTGGAAGACACAGAAACAAGGAAACATTTCCTCTCTAACAGAGAAACTGGCAGGCAAAGTCTCAAACAAGGCAAAGCTGGCTCTGATCTCTGTCATCATTTGGCCTCAGCTSTCTCTCAAGTCCCTGACTCTGAGGRCATCAACTTGTCCCTCTCTAGCAGAGCTAATGGACTACAGAGGCTTTATCTGGAGKCTAATGGCTCTTGCACAGCCAACACAAGAGGCCCACACTGAGGGCAGTGGCTTTATGGCACTGAGGTTTCAAGCCATGTCTCTGCTAAGTGAACCCAGCATGCACTGCCTCAGCTTCCTCCAGAGTAAACAGGCTCACAAAGCTGCTGCTCTAACCAGCACTGAATTAAAATTCCTCGTGAACATCAGCTGGACAGACCTGCCACTCTTGCTGGAGGGAAGGAGGAAGTGCCTTTTTGCCCATGGCTGGGAGGGCAGGAGTGAGACACTGGAGATATTGCCATCTTGCTTGATGGATGCCCCTTTGGGGAGCACAGCAGCCTGGAGACTTTGACAGAGCCCAGGAAACATGTTCTCCTCTTAGGTCTGTCATRGGGATTTAGGAAAAGTGGTCTGTTATACCTTTCCAGCCCCCAAATGCCTGTCTCCTCTTCAAGACCAGCTTTGAGACATCCATCACTTGGGATCTGGGCAAGTTGTCACCACAGCACCTGTGGAGTGTCCATCACTGCTCCCTCATATGTGCACACCTGCAAAGACAGGAGTGTCCTTCCCTTTAGCCAGATGGGAACACAGCTGGAGCTAGGCTGGAGGTGTGGCAAGGAACCAAGGTGGTAGCAGAGCATCCCAGACCCAGCTGTGAGAAGGGTTCAGTCCATCACCTCCTCCAGCACCTAGCTGAAATCTGCAGAGATCCACACCAGCTCTTCCTCAGGCTTTCCAGGGCAATGCGTGTCTGGAACAACCTGGTTCCCTCCACCCATGTACAGAACAATCCCAGGACTGCCAGACAAGAGACAGGAAAATGCTACTTATCTAATTTGATTTCATTTTACTTCTTTTTTATTTTCTGGGCTCTCAGAAATATGTTCAGTCTGGATTGAGGTTACAACCTGAGTAATGCCTCCCTACCTAAAAAAAAAACAACCTGTTACCATAACAACCTGACTCTGTGCTTTATTACCATGGCAATTCTCAGGAATTATTAAATACTGTGTATGTTTGGTGCAGGTGCTCCAGTACATCTGGTGCCAAGCTCAGGTTGGGATCCTTCTCCCCWCAATCTGTATGTGTGTCTCATCATGTTTAACTCTTCCATTCCCTCAGTCCAGACTGCCAAGGCAGGGAAAAGAAGTGAGTATTATCTGGGACTTCTGTGTTTTCCCCACTACCGGGACATCTGTATGACCAGCATTTTTCAGGGGGGTCAAGCCACCTCTTTATTTCTTCAGTGTACAGCCAGTGATTCCATAAGCAGAGGATTTCACTTTTTAGGCTGTTCAGCAGAGGGAAATGATCTCACTTGCCTTTCTCTGCTGTTTCCCTGCTGCCTGTCTAGAAAGAAGAAATTCCACCTGGAGCAGAATCACARCAAGTGGGGACCAGCCCAGAGACAGAGAGCTGTGCCTGGAGGAGGATGGTGAAGSTGCAGGGCAGGCTGCTCTTTCTGGGCAGGACAACTTGACTGACCAGAGTAATAGAATCATTAAGGTTGGGAAATACCTCCAAAACCATGTACTGCCTAAAATCATGGCTGTTTTCAGAGAAGGGATGTGGACTAGATGGACCAGTGACTCAGACCAGTGTAACCAGTCCCATAGGATTGCATTGGTATTTTGTGTTCCACTGCTAGGAGGGGATTTTAGATGAGACTCAATGGCTGGTCTTCGGTCTGCCACTGCTGTGATGATCCATCTAAGCACATGCCTTCCCTCCCTGTCCCTTCAGCAATGTCTCTCTGTCATGCTTGAACAGCTCCTGGCACCCCAGTGGCACTATGGAAGTTATCGTGTTACAAGCAACAATTAAAAAAAAAAAAAGTAAGAAATAACATTTTTTAAAAAACTGTTTGAATTTTCTTGGGAGCTGGTACCCACTTGTGAGCTTATGCTGAATGAGTAGGTGTGAAAACCACAGCTTGTGGGGAAAGGTGGCAGAAAAAGCCATTATCGTCTGCTCAACAAGCCCTGGAGTAACAATCTCCTTCTCTGGCTGCAGGATTCGTGTCTCTGGGGCAGGACAGCTGCATTTTCAGAATCTGAGATCATAGCTCTTCCCCTAAGATCTGGGTGGCATTGTGGTGCCCTTAGTACCTTCCTCCTTTAAACTACTATGACTTCACCTCAAGGCAGTCTTTAGACCCATAATCCCTGATCCAAGGGGTTCCTTCATGGTGCCAGCCTTCTTTTCCACAAATAATTCCTCCTCAGTGGGGTAATCAGCCTTTTATTGGGAATCTAATGGGATGAGGACGTGTGCAAGTGTCTTAACCCCAGCACAAGGAAGGCAGAATACATGGACATGTGCTGTAATATAGCAAATGTAGATGGTGCCACCAACTGCTTCCTCTGAGGGTCCTCCTCTTGATCCATACAACTGGCAATGCAGACACATCCCTGATGCCAGGAAAGGGTCACAGCATGACCAGAGGGTGGACAAGCCAATGTCAGGTTGGGCTCTTGCCCCAAGGACCCATGTGGTAAATGTTCCCTCTCCCAGCTGAGTCCTGAGCAAGTTCCACCTACCTCAGCAGGTGCCCAGCTCTGCTTTCTGTGGTGTTTCATTGTTCCTCCAKCTCATGTGTACATGAACCTTCTGTGGAAAATGTTTCTTCTTACCTCTGGAACACTCCATGTCACAAAAGGGATGTGCCCCATTCCTGGATGTAGCATCCAAGGACACTTAGCAGGACCCTCAACACACACCAGCCCTGGCAGAGGTGGGGACAGCTGAGATGTGTGACCAGCTGCTTTACTCATGGTGTTGCTGCAGGGCAAAGGTAAATTTGATCATTTCATTGCATTATCAGCTTTCCCTGTGCCTTGCTCTCCTTGCTAACATCAGAAGGTTTTTTATACCACCTCTGAGTTGTCCTTTGCACTGGAGCCACAGCTGGTGGATGTACTGGCAAGAGGGACCAAATGGCAGCTGAAAGCAGGATGGGATGGGAGTTCTGTGAGTGTATCTGTGTTGCCCTGTGACAGCACAGCAGCCTGGAGATGCAGATACACCTTWAGGTTGCAAACACAAGTACAGCCCCTGTGTTTGCAGRGCTGGGTCATTGTCTGCTTTGAGGTTTTTCATGTCTCACGCTCTCGTCTGACCCAGCCATGCCCTCCTGCAGTGAGGGTGGTTTGCACTCATATGCAAAGAGACTGTGGAAACATGGAATCCCAGAATGGTTTGGGTTGGAAGGGACCTTACAGATCATCAGCCTCTGCCCCATTCAGCTTGGCCTTGGACACTCTCAGGGATGGGGCAGCCACAGCTGCTCTGGGCACTCTGTTCCAGTAATCTGAGCAATCTGTTCCAGGAGGTCAATGACATAACACCCCTCGCAGCAGCAGGGACCAAAATCCCCTTCTAGGCTGCTGTGTGAGGTCACTTTGCATGTGGCTGCAGGGCAGCAAACCCTCTGCACTGAGAAGGTGGCTCACAGGTCTACAGACCTGCAACTGTTCATAAAAATCACAGCTGCCTGTTCAGCCATTCCACTGGCACCAACGGGACATTTCAGAGCTTTGAATCCCAAATTCTGGAMCTGCTGCCACATTGTCAGTGTGCTCCTAAGGCTGGCAGAGGCAACAGGTCAGTGGGGAACAACCAGCAACCACACTACACTGGTCCTGCTCTGCACTCTCTGGGAACCTGGAGGAAATGTTCAGCAAATAGCAATTAATAGCAAAACATTCTCTAATCATGTTTTTTCCCTCCGGGAAAGGCAGAGAGCTGTTCATCTGGATTTATATCCTCCAAGTAGCTCAGCTCATCAGCTCCTCCAGTATCCAGGATTGCTTTCCCACTACAGAAGTGAACCCAGCAGGAATATTGTTAGCACAACAAAACACAAATTATTTCTACCTCATACCCACAGCCAGAGCTGTAATTCCATCACAGAACAAAGGTCAGGAGTCTTCCTCCTCTCACATAATTCAGCTTTGACAGCTCATCAGGATCAGAGGAACTGGAGGTTTTAACTCAAAGACTGAAATCTTATTTTGCAAGAGGCACTCAGAGCATCTTTATGAGTCTCTGCTTCAGCACTGTGCAGGTATTTAACATGAGCCTGGAAAACACAGTTCCTGATGAATTTGTCTGCTTGTGGGAAGTGATACTTGCCTGTGAAAAATAATGGTGATTTCTGATTTAAAGAAATACTTCTAATTACACTTCTCTTCAAGGTGAGATGATTTTACCCGGAACTAGCACTGAAATTCCTGAACTAACACACACACACAGAAAGAATAAAGACAACACAAAATTCTGTTGAAACAGGTTGTTTTTTTTYCTGAATGTTCACCAGTTTTCAAAAATTACAAAACCTCAAGGACTGTAACAATGTAACASTTGGAAAAAGAGGCTGATGTGTACAAAAACAGGCATGCTTTTGTTTTAGGGGTTGGGAAGGGCTTGTATTTATCTGGCTCCTTTTCTTCCTCCAGCATAGTGTGAAAGAAGAAAGTACCAGTTTATTTAACAGATAGCTCAGGAAAACAAGGAAGAACATGCTTTCCCTGTTACAAAACTGCCAGAAGATGCATGCTCAAGCTCCAGAACACAACAGACTGACACATTTTGTAGTATGCAGACCTTATGAACCATACAGTGCTTCCTTTCCCCTGCCCCTCTCAATGGTATGTGCCCTGCATTTTGCTCTCCCTTTAGCTTATTCTTTTGTTTTCTTTTTGTAACGACTTATTTGCCTTTTTTTTTTTTTTTTTTTTTTTTTTTTTATTGCTTTTTTTTTTTTTTTTTTTTTTTTAGACCTAAATCCCAGGTAGCGGTATCCAAGGTAACAGCAGGAAAGAGTCCAGATCTCCACATTATCACTGTTTCTGTAAGGTTCATGCAAAACTTAAGCCATTTCTGCATGCAACACGATGCTGCTCATTTATTGTGCTTCACACAGCTCTGGGGTGGTTTCCCCATTGACCACCACAGTTTGTTGACTGGGAAGAGCAGATTTGCTTTCCCATGGACACAGACAGACTAAAAGACCCCTCCCCCCATTCTCACTCCCCCCCATTTGCCCCAAACACATGGGAATGTGCATCTTAACACCAGCTCCAGACAGTTCACTTGCCTATAAGAGCCCGGTGGCTTCAGTAAAGTCCCATGATTGCAGCACCCACGTCCTTGGAAGGTCTTCGGTCCTTCACCAGAAAGTTAATCATGCTCTCTGACTTGATGAGCAAGTTGCAGCCCAAAAAGAAGATGCCAAACATCACAGTCAAGGAGAGGACGCAGAGGACAGCAATCTGCACCACCCTGATGAAAAGGCTCCTCTCGTCAGGTGCCAGCACCGAGGAGCCACCACCGGTTGCCAGCACCGCGCTGGTCCCATTGCAGCAGGCCAYGAGCATCCCCAAGCCCTGGGTCCTGTTGGGGTCAGCTCCCTGCTCCAGGAGAGTCTGGTTGAAAAAGGATCCATTCATGGTCTATGTGTGACCCCAAATCTTCGGGAAATGTAAAATGAAAGCTTATTATACCCCTGCCCGCCCCTCAGAGGCTGGGGCTCCGTGGCTCCAAGCCACCTCCTGCCTTTCCTCTCTCAGCGCCCGGGATGGAGAGGGAACTTCTTCGAGGCTGTGAGCAGGTGAGAAGCCAGTCCATGCAGCCGAGGGACGGCTGGATCCCAAATCCCTCCTGGCAGAGCGTYAGCACAAGCCCCCAGACAAGCAAAAGGAGAGAGAGAGAAAARGAGAAAGGGACTTGGGGAAGAGGACGGCAGCCGGGAATCACCCCATCCCCCTGCCCTCCTAACCCGCCCCCGAAGCAGCTGAGCGGCGCCGCCGRATCCTGGGGTTTCTCCCGCCGGAGGGAGACCTGGTGTCTGCCGGCTGGGAGCTCCACAAATGCAAGTTACAAGCTAAAAGTCTTCATCGTATTCAAAGAGAAAAAAAAACAGCAACTCCACCCCCTTCCAGCCTCCCCCCAGGCCCGCCTTCCTCCCTCTCCACGTTCACCCTGCTGCCCACCCCTTCCCCACGCTGCACCTCCCGCTCTCCTGTGCCACAGGTGCCCACATCCACCTGCTCCCMGAAGCATCCTGCATGGCCAGTGCTCATCCTGGACTGCTGGCAGGTCGCTGTCCTCAGAAAGGCTCCTGGAAGCCTCAGGTCAGTGCTGCTGTCACCGATCTCTGCTTGCTGCTCTGTGCCACCCACTCCTTCTCGGAGCAGCATGGCCCAATCCAGCCACTCCTTGGTGATGCYTGTCCTGTGCCTTCAGAGAAGAGCTGCATCCAGCCCCTCTCTACATCCTGATCCTCTGGCTGGGGGCTTCTTTCTCCAGGCACACTCATCTCCATCTCCTCCCCTTCCCACTCCCTTAGCACTACCAGTGGGGAGCTCTGCAGTGCTGCACCCYGATCTCTGCCCTCTCCCACAGCAGCATCCCTGTAGCCTCCAGGGCTGGAAGCATCACAGGCCACTCTGCCCCACCAAGGCAATCCCAGGGGAACATTCACCATCACCCCCCTCTCTGTGTCTGCATAAGCTCCCAAAGTGACACCATGAGTCAGGGTGTCCAACGTGTCAGGCTTATTCCTCCTCCTGCTCATCCCAGGGCTGTGCCCACAGGACTGCCATGTCCCAGTTTCCTGGCTTTGCCCATTGGCATTTGCCTTGAAATGTGTCTGGATGAGCAGCAGATCGACCCCAAAGCACAGTGACAGACCTTGTCCTGGTTTATCCATGTACSTATTGGCTCCTTTCCTTTGCCCAGCTCCCAAGGGGATTTTAATAAACCAAAAATGAGGATTGAGGAGTTGTAGCCAAAGGCAGGAGTGTGCAGCTGGCTGAGGGTGGAGTTCAGCTTGGCAGGGACAGTATCAAGTGATCTTCCTTTTGGGCAGCTGGGACCTGTGCCCCTGCTCTGTGGCTGTGACTTTAGGTGCTCAGGAYTGTTCAGTTTGGGCTTTACTTGTTGCATTTTCCTCCTTGTTCTGCACTTGGCATTTCCCTCTAGGGCAGTTGCATCAGAAGTCATGCAGGAAGGAGGTGAAAACCCTGATCCAAGGAGCATCTGCTTGWGTTTAATGTGAGGGCCAGGAAAAATCCCATGGAAAATCCGAGCATCTCCAGTGCCCCAGCCCGAGTGGGAGCTCCTCTCCCTGCATGCTCCCAGACTGAAGGAGCTCCTGCTCCCTCTGGTGGCTCCAGCTCCAGCATCTCCTCTCCCAGCACACCCCAGCATGGATTAGGGCTGCATCCATCGCTTGTGGGTCACAGCCTGCAGTGATGGGGCAGCCAGGGCTCCCAAACACTCCCCTGCTGGCTCCTGCCTTCATCTCACCAGGGACCCCAAAATCTGGAGCATCCCACTGCCTATTGCACAGTGCCTGGAGGTAACATTGTGTAATCTTKGAATGGTTTCAGTTGGAAGGGATCTCATGTCACTCTAAGCCACTGTCATGGGCAAGGATACCTTCTACTAGMCCTGTCCAAACTGRTCTTGAACACTTCCAGGRACAGGACACTCACATCCCRATGGTGTTCTCAGGACAAGCAGCACCTTCTTGAGGTTTGCAGAGAAATTCCACCCCAACATGTTGGATTGAGTTCATGCCATCCTTGTCCTCAGGCAGGACCAGCCCAGGAAAGTAAAGGCAGGTCAAATACTTGATTTTGTTACTTTTTTCCTCTTTCTTTAGAGTTTTGGAAACCATGCTGGTAGTATCACAGCCCACACTGGGCAGGGGTTTCCAGGACACATGGAGCTGCATATCTGTTGGGAGAAGCAACACTTGCCAGTTTGGGCAGCTGGAGCTGGATGAGATGAGTCCCCAGTGAAGAGGACCTGGGAAATGGATGGCACGTTGGGTCTGGGAACCAAACAGGGTCCCATARTCCTCTCTAGACAGTTAAGACTAATCTTGCTTTCCATGAAACACTCTGACATGGTCACAGGATGACACAGCACAGCACATAGGGACAGGCAACCATGTGGGCAGCATGTCCCACAAGATAGGAAGGGCCATGTAGACAGCACATGCAGACRGGAAAATAAGGAATTTGGATGCCCTGAAACTGGCTAATGGGGTCTGCAGTGAGACCCTATTATGAGACCCCATGGGTCCAGCATCTGAAGCAGATCAAGCCTGGAGTTCCACAAAAACAGTTCTGGARTTTGTTCTGATGTCTCAGCCAAAGTGCAGCCCTTTTTGATACTGCATGAGGGCTACCAGGCTTCTCCTAATCCCCTTTGCCAAATCCTCATCAACAAGCCCTAGGGAAGGAACTGGATCCCAAGCGGACAGTGATCCCCACTGAGGAGGACAGCAACATCCTCAGGGTTGGTGGGGCTATGTGGGGAAGCAAAGAGGCACTAAAACTTCTTTTAAAGCCGAGGAAAATCCCCAGTCCAAATCTTCATGTCACCCTCACAAAAACTGTCACCTCTTGTGGACAGCTGCCAGCTCTGGGACAAGTGGCTCTTGTACAGCTCTGTGCACACTGTCTGTAGCCTCCAGCACCTCCCAGATGTGGGTGCAGCTCCTGGTGCCCACCAAAACTTGTATTGCACAGCTTGCTATTTCTGAGAGCTGCATTGTCTTGACCCAGGGTTATGTCACTACTGTCCCCAGCCCCTGTCACCTGGTGGTAGAGAGCATCCCAGGGAAATGGCTCCAGCCCTTCTCTCCCTTTTGCTGCYAAGGTGTATTCCAAGTGCCTCAGTTTTCCCAGCTGTGACTCAGACCCTGGTATTGCAGGGGAGCAAGAGGTTTATAAAATGCCTTTGAGAGACACCCASAGGCAGTTCTGATGTTTTGGCAGGCACAATCCCTATGCAGATTCCAATCCCTGGGATTATTTGGCAAGGATCAATTCCTGAGGACACAGAGGGGAAAAAAAAAAAAAAAAAAAGTGAGGAGAAGAAAATCAGGTCGAAATTATTTGACCACAAGCTGAGCTTCCTTCCCTTTGAGGTATCCAGGTTTATACCCAAACCACTGGTTCCACCAGGTCCAGTTTCTGGCTGGGTCTCCCTCAGCTCCCACCTCTTTAGCAGAAATATTCCCTTCCTCTGGCAAGGGAAACTGAGAATTCACACTTTCATATTAGTGCGTGTTTGCTGTATTTCTCCTTAAATCCTTCAACTCCAGCAGCTCAGACGGGGTTTAAAACCAGCTGCCTTTCAAGAGTTAATAAAAGGGAGGAGTGAGCAAGATCTTATAAAGAATTAAAGCCAGGCGGAAGAGCCTATGGGAAAGAGCCTGTTACGAGCCCCGGGGCTGCGGGTCACCAGTGCCGAGGACTCGCTGCCAGGGTTTATTAAGTCCTTGTTTAAGCGGAGAGAGTGAAAACCTCCTGAGGAGCTGCCGGCGGGGCGGGCGGGGACACTCCTGACTCCGGAKTGACGAGGCAGCAGTTTCCTCCGGCCGCCCCGCTCGCCATGTGTGTCATTCACCCAGCCCCATGAATCATCTCTTCGGCCGCTAAAAACCTCCAGCTACCCCAGAGCCGCTGCCCATCACTCGTGGCGGGGCTGGTCCAAGCAGCATCCCCAGCCCGGGGCTTAGGGAAGATGGAACAACTCTSTGTGACACTCGGGATCCTCCTGCTCTGTGCTACCGGCAGCTGGGGTAGGTTTACWCTCTCGCTTCTGTCACTTTTTAAAGCCATTTAGTGAAATTGTTGCCTATTATTTCTACAAATCCCAGGACTTTCTGCATTCCCAAAGTCTATAATTTCATGGAAAAAATCACTCGGAGGGGGAGCTGGCAGTCTGAGCTGCAGCGCATTCCCACATATATCCAGCACTCAGGCTACTTGGGCTTCGGCTGGGTCGGGGCCAGGAGGTTCTCAAGGATGTTATAGGGTCAGGACATACTTTGGTGGGTCGTTCTTTCTGGGCGTGGTGAGTTTAAATCCTCTGCCTACTCTGTGTTTGGCTCTGGGTGTTGGTTTGTAATGGAAGGACCAGGGTGTGACTTCAGCTCTGTCCTTTATAAACAGAAAATTCACTGGGAGAGCTCACAGGGCAGGTAATCCCTCCCTGTGTCTGTACATTTGGCGGGGGGGCACTTGAGGGGGCCATTTATGTCAGCATTGCTGTCCTGTGTTATTTTTTTCTCATGTTATTTTGATGTTTTTCATTGGAAATTTGATTTCTGGCGTCTGATGATCTGGGGGCAAACGCAGTTTGTATTTTTAAAATGTTTTCCAATTTCAGAAGTAGAGAAAAGCCCGGAAAAGTGTTATTTCCTCCCCAGGTGTGTTCCTAGGGCTCAAAGGAAATCTTGAAACTGCAAAATGGTGATTTATAAATTGGTCGCATTGTTTTCAAGGCCATACTCAAGTGTTTGGGGCAACATTGTTCTGTCTAAAGAATTTCAGACTTCAGTGAATTCCCAGGAACAGCCTGAGGCTCTGATCTGCTGCCGGATGGAGCTGTCATCAGTATAGGACATGGGATAACCCCTGCAAGAGTTTGAGTTCATAGAGCTGCAGTTTGGGTCTGTGCAGGTGATAWCTCTGGTGCCTATGCTCAGTTTGGGGCATCTCATTCCCAAAAAGATGCTGGCAGGAAGGGAGAGGTTTGAGAACAGGAACACCCCCAGAATGGTAGGGTGGGGATCAGCCAAACAAAGCCCAGATCCTTATCACTGAGTCAAGCAGAAAGGCTRGAGAGGATGTGGTTTGTACCTTTATCAAGTTTCCTCAAAGGTCTTTATCAGGTTTTCTCTGTGCTCATTCCTGC
Source organism: Malurus melanocephalus (assembly GCF_030028575.1). NCBI lineage: Eukaryota > Metazoa > Chordata > Aves > Passeriformes > Maluridae > Malurus > Malurus melanocephalus. Next base: position 151,384 of record NW_026623821.1, on the reverse strand, counting down.
TCAAATTGGCAGAGGGGGGAAATAAATGTATGGTTGCTCCTGCACCACACAGAGATTACTCCATGTGCAGACTGGGACTGAGTAATTTTCTCCAGTCAGGACAGGATGATGCTGAGCCATAGATGTCTGGGGTGTTTCAGATGCATCACTTCCCYAAATTCAATCCCAGACTGGATGGGRCTTGGAGCAACCTGGTCTAGTGGGAARTGTCCCTGCTCATGGCAGAGAGTGGAACTGGATGKGCTTTAAGGTCACTTCCAACCCAAACCAGTCTGGAATTCCCTGCTCTCACCTCTCTCAGCATGGCCCAGCCCCAGGTAGGTGGTTCCCATCAATCTGCTGAGTTTATCTCCCATTTCCCTGTATTTCAGGATTACTTTTTTTCCAGAAGCTGGAGTCTTTAGGATCATCTCATTGTGTCAGAGCAGCTGCTATAGTTAAAAAATGCGGGTTTTGTCCTTGGGTTTATTAGTTTTTGTGGCTGGAAAAATAAGCTCCAAAGATTTAAAAAAAAAAATCACTAAAAAATACAGAATTTGTTAGTATAGGCTGTAGTGGGACTGTGCTAACCTGCTCACAGTCAGGCAGTGTCTGAGCCTGGAAGGACTGAAGGACTGCCAGACACTCACAGAGCCAAACCCTAAGGGGACTCCAGCTGCAGCATCCTCCTCATCTTTCACATCCTCCCCATCTTTCACATCCTCCCCATCTTTCACATCCTCCACTTCTCCCCATCTGTGCTTTTGTCCCGACACGCTCCCAAGGTCCCTGCTCCCACAAAACCCTCCCAACACTGCATCCCTGAATCCAGCCATGCAACCAGTGCTGGGAATGCCAAAAAAGGCACATTTCCCCATGGTGAGGGGTGCAGTTGCCTGCCCAAAGCAGGACCAGCCTCATGTTTGGATGGTCATAACTGCCCAGGCCCTGATGCATCCAGCCCCATGGAAATGCATCCAAGAATGGCCCTGTACAGTRCTGGAGATTGTGTCCAGGGAAGGGAAGGATCCTCCATCCCCAAGAACATGTCTTGATCATGGACTGATGGACACCACAGGGGACCACAGGGCTGTGTGAGTCTGAGGGAAGATAAAGACCTCCAGGGACCCCCGCAGACAAAGCCACCAGCAATGGCACCATTACACAATGTGACTCCAGGGCAGCCTTGGGAATGGCAGCATCCCTCCCACAGAAACTTGGCAGCTGCAGCCCCACCTGAGCCCGGGCACAGCTCCTCAGCCATGATGCTGCTCTGCAGGGTCTGTGGCTTTCATTCTAAAATCCTCAGCAAAGAAGGGGGACASCAGATCAAGGACCCCCTGAGCTTTGCAATGGCAAAAGAAGGGGAGGAAAGGAAGCCCCCACGGTCCAGAGGCTGCACACAGGCAGGAGGTAACTGGTACCAAATGGTGATGAGAAGATGAGCTCAGAGGGACAGTCCTGGGGCTCCTTAGCCCAAGCTCAGATTTCATGGCATGGGGAGGCACCCAGGGGCTATGCCAGCAGACATGACCCTGGCATCCTCCACATGGAGTTTCGGTGGAACCCCGTCTCACTGAGACCAGGGTTAACACTCCACAGGGGAAATTGAGCCAGGGAGTGGCTGAGAAACTGGCTCAAGTCTCAGGGAAAACCTGTTTGAGGCAGAATTTGGACTGGTGTGTCTCATCCTAGAGCCCTCAGTGGAGCCCTTGTCACCTCTGCCCTTCCCCAGCCAGATGACTAAACCAGCTAAAACCCACCATGAGGGGACAAACCCCACACTGGCATTAAACAGGAGTGTTGTTGCTGGTGGCACTGGGTGCTGTAATTCTGCCCGGGCAGAGCTGAGCCATGAGCCAGCAGCTGGACATGGCCACTATATGAGGGACATGAGAGTGGAAAGCAGGGAAACTCCTGGCATGGGGCAGGTGGGTACTTGGTACCTCTCCCCATCCCTGCACGAGGGGCCGTGATCCTGGTCCAGGTATCAGAGCACCAGGGCTCCCCAGGAACCTGCAGATTTGGAAGCTGTTTCCATGTTCAGGAGAGTGGCCCTGGGGTCAGCAGCTCTAAACATTTAATCCGGAGCACCTGGAGCTGCCAGGGCTGTGCCACCCCTGAGGCTGTCTGCTCACTGCCTCCCTGCTTCCCGSAGGGCTGAGCTGGCTCCCAGTTGCAGGGCACAGCACAAATCCATGGCACATGCTCTGGCTGCAGCTGCCAGCACTTGGCAGGGCAGGAGAGACTTCACATGGACGCAGCAGGAGCCGGTGTGAGATATGGGAGCTGTTGTCGTTGTCGTTGCTGTTTTCAGAGAGCCCTCTGCCTTCCTTCTTCTCAGTCCTGTCCACCCAAGGATCAGTAYTGCTGCTGGCACATTGCTGAGGTGCAGGAAGCACTGGACACCACTGTCACTCTTTTGGGCAATGCTGCATTTAAAATCTGTCCCATCCTCACACAGAGCCAAGTATTTCAGGGTATGGTGAGAGCTCTGACCATGGGTGCCACCCCAAAACTGGTGTTAAGCCTGGCACTTCAGTTTAGTCTGGGAAAATGGGAACTGCAAGTGTCAGAGGTGCAATGGGGACGACTTGGGACACATCCCCAGACCCTTGGAACAGCCACAGCCTCATACATACACACACAGGTGTGAACAAGTGTGCAYACACCCTGGCTACGTGCCAGCAGGCAGGAGTGCACCGTGCTGCGACTGTGGCTCTGCCCAAAGATGTAATGAAGATGTTTCACCATTTCCTTTTTCTGCTTCGTGTTGCATTTCCTGCAGCTGTGGAAAACTCTTCTGGGACAGCCCTGGGCAGGGATGGGGGCASACAGGGCAGAGGGGAGGCCCCAGTGCCCATTGCTCCCTGCCAGCATCCCCCAGGCTCCCTGGGCAGTGTGCAGTGTGTCCCAGCCAAGCGGGCACGTGGCTGCWGTCTGCTCTGCCTGGGGAATCCTAAAACTGCTGAGCCACTTGTATCCAGGAGGGAGGAAGAGCCAAGGGTGACACCACAGCAGCCATGTCCCAGCCACTTGTCACATCGGCCGTTGGAAGCAGGAACCACAGGCCCACCCAGTCTGGTCTGAGCCACAGGAGCTCCTCCTGCCCCTGGGCCCCACCAGCATTTTAGGGCACTTTAATGCCCCCTGCCACCRACTCACCAGCCTCTGACCTTCAGGACTGCTGCCAGCATCTGTCTCCCAGCATCCCCACGGCCACTGATAGCCCAACCTTTGCCTGAGACATTGGTGCCAACCACCACCAGCACATTTCTTGACTTGTGCCCTTTCCCTCCCCTCCCTTCCCTGGATTTGAAGCTGAGCCAAGACCAGCCACTGAGTTTAGTGTCTGCACAAGGTGGCACTGACCACCCCACGGCAAGACAGAAGAGGCAGCCGATTCCTGGCAASGCTGTGGGGACCACCCTGCACCCCTGGGAATTCACCCCTTTCCTCCTGCTGCCCCAAAGTGTCTGCAGGGAGGCACAAGGGGAGATGGAGCTGCCAGCAGTGGGGGCTTCACTCCAACACCCATGTGATGCTGCAGGTATGAGAGAAACCATTGAGGAGCTTGGGCAGGATGAAGCCCAGCTCATACSAGGCTGGAGAGAGCAAGGAGGCAACATCCAGGCTTTGCAGGTGGAAAAGGGGAGAGAGCAGGGCCCTGATGGGGCTGTGCCTGCTCAGGAAGGTGGTGGCTGAGCGCACATGTGAGTTTGGGTTCTGTGGGCTGTAATTGCTCTGTTTTGCTTTTTCAGGAGGCAACATCTGCACCACCCGTGGGGTGAACTCCTGCAAGCAGTGCCTGGCTGTCAGTCCCCTCTGCGCCTGGTGCTCTGCTGAGGTGAGAGCTGGGGCTGAGCAGGGCTGAAACACATCCTTGAGAGGGGCAGGGGATGTAAAGGAAGGGAAGAACCTTTAGGATGAGTCCAGGTTACAGCCACAAGCTCAGTCTCCATCTGTATGTAAACAGATTCCTTGGTGGCACCTGGCTCAGACCTTGGCTCRAGGCACTTGGTCAGTGGGCACTGCTCCTGCCCTGCTCCAAAAATATGCCCCTTATCTGGGTGTGTTGGTGGGAGCTACATTGAGCTGGCTGGGAAATGGTGGTGTTTCCAACAGGAATTTACTTTATCTTTCAAATAATGTACATTTTAAAACTTAGTTTACTTTTGGTTTGCTTATTGGAAACCTGTTGTAAAGCTCTGGCTGAAGTAGCCTAATTCCTGGAAGGGCTGAAAAGAGAAGGGGGCCTGGAAGGAGGAATTGCAAATRCTCATTAGATGTTAATGGCTGGGTTTAAAAGCCTTTTTTTTTTGTTAGAAATAAGGGGAGAAGAAGACTGGGTGTCTGTTTTTTGGTTACTGAGCTTAAGTGGATATGAGTGCTGAGCTGTGACTCTCAAATCACCCTGTTTGGGTAGGTGGGAGCCAGGCAGATCTGCCACGTTCCCCTCCAAAAATGCTGCCCTGAGGGCCAATCCATTGGGTAAGAGGAGGGAGTTTCCCAAGGGGATGGGAGAGGAGCCCCAGGGCAGAGCCAAGAGAGGTGAGGCTGGGTTRGGAAGAGCCTTCTTCAAGGCTTTCCTTGCTTTCTCCTTCTCTACTCTTGAAATCCCACTTCTGTCAGCTGCAATTGTGCCAGTAGTGCCCACTGTGAGTTGGAAAAGACATGGGAAAAGTGATCCAAGCTGGAAAATGCTGTTGGATCATGCCAGCATGGCCTGATGCTTTGGGATCGATGCATATTGAGAGGGGAGTCAGATCTGGCTCTTGGCATGTGGTGTGAATAAAGACGTGAATAAAGACGTTTGTGCCTGTCTTATCTCCTATAAGGAGTGGCTGAAACTTGCAGCTTAATAAGATAAGGGGCCTGGCCCCCCTGTCCATCCCCTCTCAGAGCCAGAATGGTGACTGGGCTGGGCTCCTCCTTCCCACGGACTATGCTGGTGGCTTTATGCTGCAGTAAAAGCCGTGATGGGGCTTTTTTCCTCCAGATCAGCAAAGGTTTCCAAAAAAGGAAATATTTCCAGTGCTGCTCAGAGCTGTGCTCCCGGGCAGACACAGCCAGAGTGAGGGAACCATCCCGCTGCCAGAGCCAGCCCCCAGAGAGCAGGGCTGTACTCTCTGCTCAGCAACTCTGCCTCCAACATCTGGACCACATTGTCTTAATTTAGCAAATGAGGTTTTTTTTCTGTGGGTTTGTTTAATTTCCCTGGGGTGGGGGAGGTCTCTGATACTGCACACCCCCCTACACCCTTTTTAAAGGGACAGTGCCCATATTTGTCCTCCTTCTGCTCCCACTGTAGCCCTTTTCCACTCACGCTGCCTTCCCAAGGAGCCAGGAGTGATGAGTTATTCCTGCTCCATCCTGGTTTTGAATTGGAGAAGGATTTCATTGTGGTTTCTTGTGATCACTGACCACCCCCCACCCACACTGAGCACTGATGCAGAGGAGGGTTGAGTTTTATTTGTTTTTCAGAAATCTTGACCACTCTTACCAACAAATAGATGTTCTCATCTGCTTTTTGTGGGAAAAGCCAGCCAAGCTGTAACACTGAGACATATCTCTAAAATCCCTTTGGAGATTATTGTGACAGATTTTCCAGGGTCTCACCCATCCAAAATGTCACCYACTCTGGGTCTCTTGGAGGCCATACTGGACCAGATTTAGATTTTAGAGAAGCTGCTGGAAGGTTTTAGCTYAATTTGGGGAGGTATCTATGCTCTGAGCACTCTCAGGAACTCTCTTGCAGAGAAGCTGATGCTGCACRTGGCTGTCTCCGAGATGAAAACAGAGATGTCCTGGGGAATGTGCAAGTTCCTGCAGGCTCCTGCCCTGGGAGCTCAGAGATGGAGCTGACTCTGCCCTCACTAATCAGCTCTGGGGGCCGTGACTGGGATCAAATCATCAGGTTTCCCATTCTGGAGGGAGCATGAGCAGATGTTGAGCTGAAACCTCCCTCCCAGCAGTGGGACAGAGGSCAGGGAGAGCTGGAGAGCATCTCTGGGAAGGCTGTGGGATGGCTGGAATAGAGGGGACACACCTCCCTGCGCCCCCCTGCTCCATGCAGGGAGCTGATGCCATCAGGGCTGTGCTGACAGGGAATGGGTTTCTCACGGATGAAATCCCTGTGCTGTGAGTTTGCCACCAGCAAGCTCGGGTTACCTCTAGGTCATTCCTAACTTGGGGTTGTGCCCCAGGTGTTGAGTCAGCAGAGCCTGGGATCAAAAACAGACTGGGGGCTGCCAGGGCATGGTAACCAAATGTCCCAYTTTCGTGGTAGTTTTTGTTGTTGGGGAGGCTCCTGTAAGTCTTGAGTCAATCACTATATTTTGGGCTCCACAGAAGGAGAAGGATGCAGCCCTGGGGTTAAACAGCTTCTCTGTGGATATCTCGCAGCAGGAATGATGCTGCTAATCCCATAAGGTGYCATGAGGCCTTTCAGGTCCTGGAAACTCCCTGGGATCTCCAGGTATCACCAAACACCACRGTTAAAACCCACCTGCCCAGCATRCTTTTTACCCAYGTATTTTTCTAGTGTTTTCCCTGYCTGGAACAGGAATGTACATGATGATTGATGTGATCTGTAGTGAACCAATCACCCCTTCCCGCAGCAGGGAGCCCCGTGGCATGAGTGTGAGCGTGAGGGAGCTAATTTGGAGGGATGACTCGTCCTCCTGTCTGTCAGCACACTGTCCAGGGGAGGGGTGGGGCAGGAACACGCCTGCTGATGTATTTTTTGGCTATCACTTGGCCACTGTTTCCAGAGGGCTGTGGGCCAGCCAGGGCCTCCTGACACCATTTGTGTTTTTCTACTCATTTGCATAAAGTATACAAATTCATCCCTGGATTCAACCAGCCTGAATCCATGGCAGCTGATAATCTGCATGGGAGCTTCTCCTGCATTGGATTCCAGCATCCCAGTGCAGGGAGGGCACTGGGCCAGCCTCACCAGGACCTGTGTCACCTCCCTTTGCTGCAGGAAGAGGCTGTGCTGGTCTTCTGCTGGAGGACTCCAATGTAGAAAGMTTTGGGCTGGGGGATGGAGATGGAGAATCCCTTTGGAGGGGAGGGTGGGTGCTGCCTGAGCGGGAACATGTGGCAGCAGCTTGCAGCAGTGTTGGGCTGGGAGAGAAATTCTTCCCATATTTGTCTTCATAAGCAACCAAAGGAACATGAACCCTCCTGAATGTTCTGTGATAAGGACGAAGAGCTGAGAGCTTTCTAGGAAAGGAGGAACAGGGCTGGAGCTCACCATGACTCCACACTTTGTGCTTCCTGCCCCTGACAGACTCTTCAAGGCTGCTCCCGCAGCACCGTCGCCTCTGCATTCTTTCACTCCTTTTTTGGTGCTCCCTTCCCCGGTCAGCTCCATCCGTTAGGAAGCTGGAGAGCTGGAGATAGGTCTGATCCACTTGCAGGGAGGAACTGAGCACTGCTCTGTGCAATGAGCTCACYCACAGTGGACACGCTGCTTGCTCATGGTGGGATTTCTAAGGGCCTGTGTTGGGAAAATGGGGAGAAAGGTGATTGTCTTTTGTGAAAGCAATAAATAATTTTTAAACTCTCACATTGCCTCTACCCAGCTTGCTCTGTTCACATCCTGCYGCACTCTGCTCAAGCCATTCCAGAGAGACAGGATTTCCTTTTAGCTCTGCCAAAACCCAAACCTAAGGCTCCAGCTGCCAGGAGTCAGGAGAAGGTTGGCAAGGGCTGATAAGCTCTTGCTCTGAACCCCAGCTGSACTTGCTGATCCCAAATCCCATCCCTCTGCTGCCTTCCTCAGGCAAAGACTGTGTACCCCAAGAAGCCTCTGATCCTGGTCTGGAATTAAGTGTGATAGAGCAGGGGCTCTCCAGGAAGAAGGGGGGGCCTTTCTCTTTCTCCCAGCATAGTCCTGGGAGGCTTCTGACTGTGTCACTCCCCCGCAGGTCTGGGCACAGTCAACSCCTCGCTGTGACCTACATGCCAACCTCCTGCACAATGGCTGCGGGCACAACCACATCGAGTACCCCAGCAGCAGTGTCACCATCCTGGAGGACCGGCCCCTCAGCAACAAGGGCTCAGGGAGGTCCACCACCACCCAGATGAGCCCCCAGAGAATACAGCTGAACCTGCGGCCAGGTAAGAGCCCCCAGACTGCTGCAGGAAGTGGGGCATGCAGTGGGAATAACCCAAATGCCAAGTGAGCCATCACTCTGCCTAGCTGGCAAAGGKGGTCTCATGTCCTTCGGGGGCAAGGTCAGGCTGGCAGCTTCACAGAGTCTTCCAGAACACCTCTGGTGGGCAGCTGAGCTGTCTGATCACTGTGTTTGTTTTCTTGTCTCAGTCCTGAGGTATTTGAGGGGCAGGATGGGGTGCGATTTCAACASATGGGATATTTTATAAAGCCATTGAGACYTCAGGCACTGTTGCTGTGCTAGGARTGCCTGGGTGGAAGTCAGCTCATCTSTAATGAGCTGCGGAGCAGCTGGCAGGGTTGGACTGCCAACAGGTCCCTGCAATTTCCCAGGCTCTGCTCAGCCAGGCAGGCTGGAGCCAAAYAACTGCTCTGGTCCTTTGCCATCATCCAGGAGTTTCAAGGATGCCAGGCAGGAGACAAGACTATTGGGTACATGGCCTCTGTGCACATCCCTGGGCATGRCCAGGAGTTCTGTCCCATTGGAGGGACAGCAGGCAGAGGTGTCCACATGCAATGGGGACATGGAGCTACTAAGTGGCCCTTGTTTTGTTTAGGTCTCTCAGGAGGCAGGTGAGTGTGCTGCTCTGAGTGCTGTGAATCCCTGTCCCTTGGAATAAAGAGGAGAGATCCCAATGTTGATACTGTCTCTGCCAAACCAAGAAGCTTGGTTTCAGCTCAATGAGGTCAAACAGCTTCTCTCCAAGCACAAAGATGGGACCTCTGGCTCCATGGTGGGAGCCATGGTGGGATCCCAGCACAGCTAGGGAGGGGATGGAGCTCTTAATCCTGAAAGAACATGGCATGCAGATTTAGACAGAAATGTGAAAACAGTAATAATTTAAGCTCAGTTAAGGCGTTTTTTCTCAACATTTGAGGTGTTCCAACAAGGCTGGAGCTGTGCCCCAGCTTATGTTTCAAAGARACCATTTCAAGGAGCTGAAGAAAGGATCTGTCTCTCTTAAAAAAGGTAGAAAGATAAGGTCAACCCAAAGGGTTTTYAGCTCTTTTTAAGTGCAAAAGTCATCAAAACTGGGCTGTTTSCCAGAAGGTTCTTTCCAAGGAGGCTTTTGTTGCAATGGAAAATGTTTCACCAAAATTTTCCCAGAAAGGGCTGGGAGGAGTCAGGAGGAGAGGAAAGGAACAGGGATGGGAGGAGTGCGCAGAAAATGCTCAGAGTCCTTGGAAGCTCAGAGAAGCCTGAAGCAGCCTTGCAGCCCACCCTGTGATCCCTGTAAGACCTGCTGGCCACACATTGGGGCTTTCCTTCACTCCATCCAACTGTTCCTGTAGGATATCTTGGGAGGTCAGCCCAGGAGAGGAAGATCTGCTCACGTCCTGGCACTGAGAGGTTAGGAGAACAGGAGCCATAACCCCAATCTGCCACAGAATTCCGGAATGGTTTTTGGGTTGGAAGGGACCTTGAAGACCATGCTGTTTCACTCCCTGCCATGGGCAGGGACACTTTCCACTAGACCAGGTTGCTCCAAGTTCAATGCAAGCTGGCCTTGGACAGTCCCAAGGGGTGCACAGCACATCTCCTGTGCAAGCACCTAACTAAGGGCTTTGCCCCTCTGWCTAAGAGTGATGTTCTCCTCCTAGAAACATTAACCATCCCCTTGGGCTGCTTCTGAGCCCTTCTCCCTAATCCTTCCAGGAGAGGAGCTCTCACTCTGCTGCCCTGTCACTTTGCAGACGACTCCCAGGTCTTTCATGTCCAAGTGCGTCAAGTGGAAGATTACCCTGTGGACATCTACTACCTGATGGACCTGTCCAACTCCATGAAGGACGATCTGAGGAACATCCAGAACCTTGGCACGAAGCTGGCCAGCGAGATGCGCAAGCTCACCAGCAACCTACGCATCGGCTTTGGGGCCTTTGTRGACAAACCCATTTCCCCCTACATGTACATATCTCCTCCAGAAGCCGTCAAGAACCCTTGCTATGAGTAAGTCCAGATTGAGGGAGTCGTGTACGGGCCAGAAGTTCATGAGACACCATCAGAATGTGGCTGGAAATCCACATCAGTTGGTGAAGAACTGCAGCCAGTAGAAAGGACCTGTGTTTGAGAGGTTTTGGAAAGGTTGTATCCCATGGGAAGGACAACAGACTGAAGCAGGAAAAGAGTGTGACAAGGAAGGAATAGCAGATGTGTTAGGAACTGAATTCATCCCCCATTCGTTTTTCCCTGTGCTACTTGGAGGGGGGTCAGCAGAGAATTCAGGAGTCAAGTTGAGCCTGGGAGGAAAGGAGGAGAGTAGAGAAAGTGGGTGCCTGATTCTGGACAGGGTTTAGACCTTGTGTTCTGCTGGCCAGGGAGGAGGAGCAGGTCTAAACTAGAAATACCATTATCATTGGAAAGTTCTGGAGGGAAAAAATTTGCATCATTTTTTCAGAGGAAATGTTGAGGCTGGAAGAAAATTACTCCTAAAAATCCCAGCAGGACTGAGGCTGGGAGCACCCCTAGAACATTATTTTTTTTTCTTTTTAAATGCCCTTCACAAGCTTCAGGGGTTGATTGAGGGGTTGGTTCCCTCTTGCACATCCTGGACAGGACCATGGGACAGGGGATGGCTGTAGGGCAGGGATGGGAGCTGGAAGAGCCTGATGAACTCTGAGTGCTCTCCTCTCACAGGATTGGGGAAACCTGCCTGCCCATGTTTGGGTACAAACACGTCCTGTCACTCACGGATGAGGTGACTCGCTTCAATGAGGAGGTGCGGAAGCAGAGTGTCTCCCGGAACCGTGACGCGCCTGAGGGCGGCTTCGATGCCATCATCCAGGCCACCGTGTGTGATGTAAGAGGCAAGAAGGCCTGGCTGGGATCAGGATAGGGTCACCAGGCTGGGCCAGGTGGGTTGGCAGGGACCAACCAATCCCCCCAGGACACAATCACAAGCTGTTGTCTGTGACTCCATTCTGGAGAGGGTGAACATTCAAGTGAGACACTTCTAGCCCAATAGCCAAGGGGAGAGCAGGACTCTCATGGGATCGTGGGAGGGGAGGGGAGAGGAGAGGAGCAGAGCAGTGCTTGGCAACAATCCCATGTCGGCCCTCCAGTGACCAGTTTAGAAGGGACAACACCTCCTGTGCCTGCACCTTGCTTTCCTGGAGGGCTGGCATTGCTGAATCATTAGCACTTTGATTAATGCTCTAACCAATTAAAACTCATCTTTCACCCAGAAGCAGCCCATGCCCACCTTCCAGACCCCACACTCCCACAGCACTTCCCTGGGAGAGCAATTGCCTTGGTTCCCTATGCAGAGGTTGGTCTCTAAGGCCAAGCTGTGACCCCAGGGTGGCACAAAGGCAGCAGTGGGGTGCTGGCACATGGGCTGCCCTCGTCATGTGCTGAGGACTGGGAGCTGCCTTTCAYTGCAGGAAAAAATTGGCTGGAGGAATGATGCTTCCCACCTGCTTGTGTTCACCACGGATGCCAAGACCCACATCGCACTGGACGGGCGGCTGGCTGGCATTGTGCAGCCCAACGACGCCCAGTGCCACATCGACAAGGATAATTTCTACTCTGCCACCACCACACTGGTAAAGCCTGACCCAGGCATGGAGYTGTGGAGCCCAGAGCTCCTGTTGGGTCACCATTGGATGGGAAAGGTGTTCCAGCCATGCTTGGAGAGCACAATGGGGATCAAGATGGGGCATGCACACATTCCTAGGCTATAGCCTCTCCTCTTCCCCAGGACTATCCTTCTCTGGGCCTGATGACTGAGAAACTCTCACAGAAGAATATCAACTTGATCTTTGCTGTGACAGATACGGTTGTTGGTCTCTACCAGGTACCAGCTGCTGTGCAAAGCCACCTTCCTGCGGGTCCCAGTGGGTCCCCAGGAGCCAGCCATGTGTGCCTGGAYATGGCTTGGTGGTCTCCTGTCCTATCAAAGCTCCTGTGTGCCTGGACAGGGTTTGGCCCAGCCAYGGCACACTCACCCATCACAAACAGACCCTGTTTATGATATTCCTCCAGAACTACAGTGAGCTGATCCCAGGCACAACTGTGGGCACCTTGTCCAGGGACTCCAGCAATGTCCTGCAGCTCATAGTGGACTCCTACGGGGTGAGTGTGCAGTGTGATGACTCCACAACAGCTCTCTCCCTCCCAAAACTGTCACTGCTTCCCACTGCCAACAACCCACACAGATTTGTCTGCTCCCTCATTCCTGAGCATCCTCTCTGGACCAGTGTGAGCATCTGCCTCCACCCATGTGTGCAGGCTCTCCGGGGGTGGGAGATCATTTCCTGTCCTGAGGACTTTTCCCTGTAGAGAATGACACAGCTGAGTCTTGAGAAAGACTCAGGGCTCCTTTCCCATGTGCGTGGCAGCATCACCACCCATGTGCATGGTGCTGGAGGTGGGGGAGAAACACCCCCAGGGCTGAGTCCTGCCCAGTCTGTGCTGTGTCTTCATCACTCCTCTCTCCTTCCCTAGAAAATCCGCTCCAAAGTGGAGCTGGAGGTGCGTGGCCTCCCTGAAGAGCTGTCCCTGGCCTTCAATGCCACTTGTCTCAACGATGAGGTCATCCCTGGGCTCAAGTCTTGCATGGGGCTCAAGATTGGTGACACGGTGAGGATCCTGCTYATGGGCTTGGCTTTTCTCCCCCTACACCATAGCGCTGCCAGGTCGTCTGTTGCTCTACACCAGCACCATCCGTTTGTCCCACTACCTCCCAGGTGACACGGACCCTGAATCTCAGCACTAGACAGAGAGGTCCAGTGGGGTGGGTGCRAGGAGGAAAATGCTTTTTTGATTCTGCTGGATGCAAACTCCGTGATGTCTCTAGCTGAGCCTAGGCTGCTACACAGGGCATGGGAAACTGGGATCATTTGTGTTGAAAAAGCCTGCTAAGAAAAGCCCCATCAAGTCGAACCACAAACTGATCACTGACAGGTCCACCACTAAAACATGTCCCTAAGCACCATATCTACAGGCTTTTTTAACACTTCCAGGGACAGTGAATCCACTTCTTCCCTGAGCAGCCTGTGACAGTGCCTGACAAACCTTTCAGGGAAGAAATTTTTCCTAATATCAAATCTAAAATTTGCCTGGTTACTGTGGYAGGTACATTGCCTGGTCCACACYGTGCTGGGACAGCTTGGATAWGCTTTCATGAGCCCAAAGAGACCTGATGGGTCCCATTTCTGAGCTCCTTTAGCTGGGGCATGGACTGGAGCAGGTACTGACATCCAGACACACACTTTTGCCCTCCAGGTGAGCTTCAGCATTGAGGCCAAAGTGCGAGGCTGCCCCMAGGAGAAGCAGAAATCCTTCACCATCAAACCCGTGGGCTTCAAGGACAGCCTGACGGTGGTGGTGAACTTCGACTGCGAGTGCTCCTGCGAGAGCCAGGCTGAGGCCAACAGCACATGGTGCAGCCGCGGCAACGGCACTCTGGAGTGCGGTGTGTGCCGCTGCAACCCCGGGCGCCTGGGCTCGCACTGCGAGTGCTCCGAGGAGGAGTACAACCCCTCCCAGCAGGACAACTGCAGCCCCCGGCCAGGCCAGCCCCTGTGCAGCCAGCGTGGCGAGTGCATCTGCGGGCAGTGCGTGTGCCACAGCAGTGACTTTGGCAAGGTGACGGGCAAGTACTGCGAGTGCGACGACTTYTCCTGCGTTCGCTTCAGGGGCCAGATGTGCTCAGGTGAGTGCTGGGCTTGGGGCTGTTTAGGCTGCCTGAGATCATGAGCAAGGGAGACACCAGTAATTTTGGGGCTTGTCCCRTGAGTTGTCCCTACCTCTGGCTTGTTCAGTCATGGCTCTCTCAGAATCTGCCCTGGTCTGAAGCGACACTGGGGGAATTAGTCCTTTTCTGGCAGCTGATATCACCTCTTGTGCCTGAGAGCTGGCAGAGGGGATGGGCTAAAAGGTTAAAAAGGAGGCCTGGTGGAGCTGGTGGGGACCAAGTGAAGCAGCTCTGGGGTGCACAGGGCAGGGACCTTGCCTGAACCACAGCTCAAACACAGCAGAGGTACTGCTCTGCAGGAAGAAACCCCAGGGTGACGGGGGAGGGGTGGGGAGAGGTGGCTTTTGTCTCCAYCCTGCTCTGTAARATTTCCGGTTGGCAAAAGTGMTGGGGAAGTAAATCCTCCCTCCTCRCTGGCCTTACAGCATCTCCCATCCTGAATTTCATCTCTTCCACAGGCTCCCAGACTCTCTCTCCAGTCCAGCTGCTCTCAGTACTGGGGAGAGAGGACCAAGTCCTTGGGTTCTCTGGTTCTCCTCTCATGGAAGGGATCCTCCTGCAGAACCCCTATCCCAACARCAATTCCAAATGTCTTGATATGCCAGGGCCTCTCAGCCACCAGGAACCTTCATTTAATATTTAACATTTAATGATTTAACATCTCCAGTAAACACTGAAGGTCTGAGTGAATCACAGTGCTCTGCCCATCTCCTGTTTTTTAGGGGATGTGAGACGGCGACTGCCTAGGAATGGGGCAWGAAACTGTGGCACATCCCCTCCACTAGCAGAACACCCCAAAAGTGATTTAGGGGGGGAATAGGAGAGGAATAGTTCCCCCTGCCCTTTCCTATCCCCTCCAACTTCCCTAAGTCCAGGGTAGGTAGCTGTTAACAGACTGCCAAAAAAAAAAGCCACAACTTTCCTGCTGAAATCCCAAAAATCACCAGGAAAAAATTAATGGCCAAATCCACTCTGCCGGAGCCCAGCCTAGGTGAGGTGAAACCTGGGGCCAGATGACACTTGCTCCCTGATGTCCCCAAATTGAGTTTTTGGGACCCCACCCTGCCTGTCAGGCCAACTTCATGGCTCACACTGCCTCTGTGCTGCTCAGATTGATCCTTTATCCTAACAGCCTGCTGATAATGGAGGTGGAAACGCTGGGTTTCCCCCACCCTGCACAGTCAGTGCCCTCAAAGAGCCTGTTCCTGTTTGAACAAGAGCTGCAGATCACCAGGATGGGTGAAGGGCAATGACAAAGAGCTGCCCCCCGGCCAGGTTGGGCTGTTAATTAACCTGAACTGTCTGACCCCGTTGGCATCGATCCCATYCCATTGAGCCACATCTCCCCAGCCTGCCTGTTTCCATGCCTTGTCACCCAGCGTGGCACTATTTTCCTGTGACTCAGCCCTAGTTCCTCATTAATGGGGTTACACATTTGTTTCACATGCCAGTGCCTCCAAGGCCGTGGCCGCACCAGTGCCCAGCCAATCCCCCGCCYGGAGCAGCATTCCCGGACAGAGCCCAGCCCAGAGCAGAGTTCTGGGATGGTGCCCAGCTGATACCACACCACGAGCAGCATTGCCAACACGTCCCACTGTGCTCAGGGCTGAGGAYGGCTCAGCGCGTGCGGCTCCACCACTTACTATGTCTCGTCTTTGAGCTGGAATCAAACCACAATCCAAATAGCYCCAGGCTTTGGCAGGATTTGAGCATGCCTGTCTGTCTGTCTGTCTGATTAAACCAGTCTGGGTGAGCATGCGCTGTCAGCTTTCCCTGCCTGGTCCAGGGCTGAGAAAGGAGTGAGACTTGGGGGCTTTGACCAGATGTCCTGACTCAATCTGAAATTCAAAGCCACAGCCAGAACTTGACTCACCCACAGACAGGTCTGATGTAGCATCTTCAGTTGCTGTTGGTGGAGCTGGAGCAGCTCAGCCTGAAATATGAGAGATTTTTCGTGTTTGGGTGGGATAAGAGGGGAGTTGGGGACATGGTGAAGGTCAGGGTTTGGTATGAGCTGCTCTGTGACCTACAAGGACAGTGCAAAGGATTGTCCTGGGTGGCTGGTCTGCCTTGTGGTGTCCACAGAGGGTGAGCTGCCACTGTGGGTCATGGGCACCCACACAGGGAATTGCTAACGGGATCTATGGACACACTTAGACTTCTGATGCCTTTTGGTTTTCCCCAGGCCATGGGAAATGCAGCTGTGGGGACTGTCTGTGCGACTCAGACTGGACAGGCGACTACTGCAACTGCACCACGCGCACTGACACCTGCATGTCCAGCAATGGGCTGGTGTGCAGCGGCCACGGCTCCTGCGTGTGCGGCCGCTGCGAGTGCACCCAGCCCGGCTCCTACGGAGACACCTGCGAGAAGTGCCCCACCTGCCCAGACGCCTGCACCATCAAAAAGTGAGAGAGGGAAGASGGCTGGGAAAGGTCATACCACATTGGTGGCTGGCAGAGAGCTGGGATGGGTCATGTCCTATTGGGGAGCCAACAGAGAGCTGGGATGGATCATATTCCATTGAAGAGTCAGCAGAGAGCTGGAGTGGGTCATATCCCATTGYGGAGCTGGCAGCACTGGTGACAGGAGCGCTCTCACAAGCTGCAGCCCAGTACGGTTGGGATTGTGGTGATTTCCACAACCTGAGATTGAAAGGTGTAACAGTACCCTGAGGAGAGCATGGGGGAGCTCATGGKACCTCTCTCCTCTTCCACAGGGACTGTGTGGAGTGCAAGAAGTTTGAGCGGGGAAAGCTGGCAGAGCAGCAGTCCTGCAGCCGCATGTGCCGTGACGAGATCGAGATGGTGCAGGAACTGAGTAAGAGGAGACCCAACCCCTGCCCTAACGCGTGGAAATCCAGGGGGCTGTGTATGCCACCCACTTCCCCTCCATGTGTGCACCCTGAACACAGCGGCTCTGAGCCTCTCCCTCTGGCAGGTGACAGGGGCAAGGATGCCGTGAACTGCACCTATAAGGACGAGAATGACTGTGTGATGAGGTTCCAGTACTACGAGGACTCCAGTGGCAAGTCCATCCTCTACGTCATCAAGGAGCCTGGTAAGACCCAGCTGCCACACTCAGGCTGGGGTATGCAGAACGTGCTGTGCTGGGTTTCTGTGCAAAACAGGGATTTTCAGTGCTCTTTGTACCTCCCACTCCAGCCAGGCTCATGGGGCACCAGGGCTGGGGACTGAGAAGGATTAAAGAACTTCTTTGTTCCCTGCTCAGTGCCACCGAGGCCGTAATTTCCTGCCTCTCAGGTATCATGTTTCCTACTTTATTTCATGCCCTCGCTGAGGCCAAGGATGGGGGTTCAGCCTTCCCACCACCCTGATCTTGTGTCTGACTCTGTGGGAGTGATTTTTCTTGGGAAGCAGACAAGAGTAGGCTCCTATCAGCAGCCCCGGGGTCTCCACTGACCTCAGCTGAACCTGAGCTGTGTGGAAGCACAGTCTTGAAGGCTGCCAGGTCTCACTGCAGCTGCCTGCCATGGGCAGGGAGACAGCCACACTCCCCAGCCAGAGGGCAGAGGAGAGGCAGGCGAGGGCTGGGGGGGCTGCATGGCCTTGGGCAGTGTGCAGAGGGCAAAGGAGCTGCCGAGGCTCACACCAGTTCTCACTGCCCCCATCTGCCAGGTCACTGYTGACACACAGCCAGAGAGCCAGACTGGGGCAGGGTGTCATTGGGCTGGTGGTTTGGGGTGRACTTCCACAGCACAAGGATTTGGTCTCCGGTGCCAGCCCCCACTCTTGGTGGGACCTGTGATGCCCCTCATCTGTTTCCAGGCTTGGGTGCAGACCCCCACCCTACARGTGCTCAAGTATTTTGGCACAAGTGCTCCATGGGCGGGATCCTCCTTCACACAGCCTGCTGTGCTCAGGGTRGAGGCTCCTGCTTGCAGGCAGAGGAGGATGAAGCCCTCCTGACACCAAAGGAGCTCCATGKACCCATGGCCACGTAGCCCCAGAGCTGCTTTTAGTTGCTGAGCTCCCCATCCATCCCCCCCACACACTCTCCTCTCTGCTCCAGACTGTCCAAAGGGGCCAGACGTCCTGGTGGTCCTGCTCTCGGTGACAGGTGCCATCCTGCTCATCGGCCTKGCTGCCCTGCTCATCTGGAAGCTCCTCATCACCATCCACGACCGCCGGGAGTTCGCCCGTTTCGAGGAGGAGAAGGCCAGGGCCAAGTGGGACACGGTGAGGGATAGCGGGTTAGGTGTGCTGGGCAGGAGCCCCAAAACCCCACAGCCTCTGGTTTGAGGGATCCAGATCCCAGTGCTGCCAGCATGAGAGCCCAGCTGCTGTCTGTGGTCCCATAACATCCTTAAGGACCAGCTTGTCCCATTCCTCTCTAAAGCCTGGGACAATGTCCCAGGCAGGACTTAAGGTGACACTGGCAGCCTGGACACCCTTCCCTGAGCCCACTCTGGTCCCAGGGGCTGTGCACAGGAGATAGGAGATGACCTAGATTATTTTCCCATCTCCAGCATATCACAAGCACTTGTCAGCAGCATGACCCTCTTACTCACTGCACACATCAGTGTTTCCACCCCATGAGTGGGGCAGAAGGTTCCTCCTGCCACAGGATGCTGGAAAGCACTGAGGAACCAAAGCACAAGGGAGAGGGGCTGGGACAGCACTGGTACTGCTCCCTGACCTCTCCTCCTAACCACCCACAAAGGGATGGGATGGGATGGGATGGGATGGGATGGGATGACTCTTTCAAGGTGTCTCCCTCCTCCTGAGCCCCTGCTGCTTTTCCTTTCCTCCACAACAGTTTTTCCCTATTCTCCCCCATGAAACCTTACGGGGAGCCATTAAACTGCTCATCCAAAGCCTTGGGTGGAGACAGGGATCCACCACCCCCTGCTGAGATGGTGCCTCAGTTACCTCAGATGTTAAGTAGAACAAATGCTGATGCCAAGCACAGAGGGATGATGCTCTTTTTTTGTCCTTTTTCTTTCAGACGCACAACCCTTTATATAAAGAGGCCACATCTACCTTCACCAACATCACATATCGTGGGAACATGTAAGAATGCCACATCCAGCACTGGCCATGGGGTCAGCTGAGGATCCTGGAATCTCAGGGTTCTCCTGGAAATCTCCAGGAAATCTCCTGGATCCAGTTTACAGGAGAGTTTGTGTGTGTCTGCCTGTGTGAATAACTGCACGTAATTTAACAAGTCCCTGACTGCCTCCAAGCCCTGTTGTCTGTCACCCCACTGCAACTGCAGGTACTTTCCATGGCAAACGTCRGTTCTTACCTCAGTGGGCTGCTCGCAGAGCCAGCAGCCCCACCATACACTGAACACGGAGAAACGGGATGATCTCTGCCAGTCTGTGAACTCTTTGATGCTCATCGGGCCTGGGGTATTTCAGGAGCAGCTGCTTGAACCACGTGCTGGGCTGTGCTTTCCTCCACAGCGTGTGCTGATGAAGCTCTGGCCACTTGGAGACCCCTCCTGCACTGGCCTCGGTCTCTCTGGGCAAAGGGACCTTCTCCTTGGGGACAGGGCAGCTGCCAGCAGGCAGGAGCCAGCATTAGCTTTGGAAGTTCAGGACACTGCTTGAGCAACCCAGCAGCTCCTTTCTTCTTGTAGCCATATGTCAGTGGTGCTGCCGTGACCCAGGGTGGTGAAAAGCTGTTCCCCACATGAGAGTGCCCTCCCCCACTTCCTCCAGTGCATTCAGCCTATGCCACCTGCCWACTCTGTGTAGCATCAGCTATGCTGGTCCCAGCTGCAGCCCCACTTAGCCCCTGCGATGGTGCTGAGCTCTTCATTGTCCCTTCCACCGTCCCCATCCCATAGCATACATTCACGTGCAAGCAGCTGCCTCAGGAGGGTCATGACGTTCATTATCCCTTGAGCCTGGCCAACTCTCTGCCCATTCTGTGTTTTTTGGACTGTGTAACTGCACTATCCCTGGATTTCTGTATAGCTCAGGGTTCCACAAGAGCAGGCAGGGCTCAGGTTATGTGCTGCTGCCTGGAGCTGCGTGTCATCCATGGAGGAAAACAAAGAGCTGTCCCAGGAGCAGTGCTGGGCTGTAACAGTGCTGCTGCCTGGTCTCTGTGCTGTCAGAGTACAACGGCTCAATTCCCCTCAATTGCCCCAAAAAGCAACAGTGGTGGCCCTGTGTCTCTGTTCCCTGGTTAGCCTGTCCCAGCAGTGTGGAAGCAGGGRCAGGGGATGGTGCTGGGTGGGATCTGGGGCTGAGCCCCAGAGTGGGGCCAGGGATGAACAGACAGCAACAGTGTCAGCAACTCACATCACAAAAATAAAAATAATTTTTTWWAAAAAACCCTCAGACTSCTAACAGTGTCAGTATCCCYAGGCTGTGCATGTGYTTCTGCCCTAAGAGCARCCCCTGRCACCCCAGCACAACTAGGGGAGCTGGTTTGAGATGAGATGGGTTGAGGGAAGGCAGAACCAGGGCAAGTAGGGCTGTAGGACTCCCCATGGGGGTCTCTGCTCTGTTACTGGTTCTCTCCTTAGGGTCAATAACAAGTTGTGGGCACAGAGTGGGCCAAAGCCCACTGCAGATTATAATACTGGCAGCACCTCACTTCCTTACAAGTGGAGTGAACCCCAATGCTCCATGTCCTGTTTGCTTGGGTCTCTGACAGCTCCATCACACACCTCAGGGTACCAGATGCCCCCAGCCCACACTGTRTTCAGGCACCTGGGGCAGTGTTCAGTGTCCCCAGCTGTGCCAGGGAGGGGGCTAGTGGGTGATTCCAGCACCCAGGTGGGATCTGGGCTTGGGTTGAGGTGGGCCCAGCTGGGTTTGGCACCAGGAGGAGAATTTTGTCTGCAGGGTGGGCTGAGGGAAATGCAACATGAAAAAGCAGGATGAGCCCCCCAGACTGCTTCCACTGGAGAAAGCCCAACAATTCCACATATGCCATTCAGGCAAGAGACTTCCACTTCCCGTGGAGCTGTGGGATGAGACAAGACCTCAGTTTGTCCCAGTTCACAGCCCCTTGATGCCAGGGGGCATGGCTATTTGCAGGATCAAGCCTGTGACCACAAGGAGAAGCGTTTGGGAGTCTGGAGTGGCTTTTTTCCCCCAAAACCAAAGCAGTGTCGCTGTGGTGGCCAGAGTAGAGGAGCATGAGCAGCCAGGGGTACCTCCTGGGGYAGGGTGTGAGTTGGTGGCTGCTCTCAGCTCCCTGGGAGAAGCCATTTGGGAGCGGCAGTAGCTCAGCCCTGCGGAACATGTCAGTTCCGGGCTGCGTGGAGGCTGCTGGCACCCAGCACCATTAGATGGTGATGTCTGTACATGCTCAGCCCAAGATTTCCACCCATGCAGCCTTCTGGGCTGCTTAGTGATCACCTCCCACATTGGACAGGGATATTTCCTCCACAGAGGTTTCCAGGGAGTGGGACACCCTGAAACGTGTCCCACAAGCACAACTTCTACAGCAACACTTCAGTCCAAGATTCTTTTTRCTGCTATTTTAATTCCTGGAAATGGTGTCTTTCCTTGGACCCCATCAACTCCTTTTGTAAACTATTTTCTGTTCATAAACCCCCAAAATTAGCAAAGCACTTCTGATGCAGCCAGAAGATTATTTAAGGAGTGTTTTGTCTGATTCACAACCCAGAACTGGGTTTTCTAGGTCTCTAGGGAATTTTCTGGAATGAACCACATCTCCCCACTCATCCTAGGGAAGCAGGTCAATGTTGGAGTGGTGAAGTCCCACCATTCTCAATGGAAATCCACTTCCCAGAACAGAAATACCAGGAGGCACAGAAGGACATGGCTGTGGATGGTTAGTATATAAGCATTTTGGGATAGTTCAGGAACTGGAGCATGAGCTGGACAGAGAACTTAAGAGAAGAAAGAGCTGGTATTAAAAACAAAAAGCCAAAATGCTGTATTTCCCATGGCACAAAATCACAGAATAATTCACGTTGCTGTATTTTGGGCTCCCATTCCTCAGACGTATTTGCTGAGAGAACTGGAATTGTTCATCCTGGAGAAAAGAAGCTCCGTGGTGACCCAGTTATGGCCCTTTCTGAGGGAAGCCTGCAAGCAAGATGGAGAGAGACTGTTTACAAGGGCCTGGAGTGACAGGACAAGGAGGAATGGCTTCACACTGCCAGAGGGCGGGGATGGATGGGATATTGGGAAGGAATTGTTCCCTGTGAAGGTGGGGAGGCCCTGGCACAGGGTGCCCAGAGAAGCTGTGGCTGCCCCTGGATCCCTGGCAGTGCCCAAGGCCAGGCTGGACAGGGCTTGGAGCACTCTGGGACAGTGGAAGGTGTCCCTGTCCATGGCAGGGGTGRAGTGAGATGATCTTGAAGGTCCCTTCCAACCCCAAACATTCTATGACTCTGTGATACCTCCCCACTGACTAACTCCACATGTCCCCATAGCCCTGGGAATATGGTTGWCATCTACAATGCAAATGCCAGCTATCCCCTTTGCCACCGAGGAGCTGCAGGGAGCCCAGGACACACCACATGAGGGGAGTGGATTCCCCTCCTTGCTCCTTGCTCATTGCTCCTACCTGGCCCCTCCTTCAGCAGCCCAGCTACAGGAGCATGGGGAGGTTGCTGGGTCTCTGCAGCTCTGTTTGGGTCATTTTGGCATGGGAAATGCCAYGCACGCAGCACAGCTCAAATTCTCTCATTTCTGCACTCCCCTGAATCTTGGGTTGAATTTTGCTTTGCATGACATGGCAGAGAAGCACAGTGTGAACTCAGTGTGCTCAGCAGTGCCATCCATCAGCGGGGCACAGGAGAAGGGGCTGTGTCTGTGCACTTGGTGGAGCATTGAAGGAGGTGATGGCTGATGAGTGGCCATGCAAAGGTAATTTAATCCTCCTTGGCCTTAGCATGCAACCGTGCTGGGGGGCAGGGAGTTTCATTGCATTATTTTGGCTACAGTTCTTCAGATCCTGAGATGGAAGAAGTGAGGGTGAAAGGCAAAGGAGTCACTATTATTATTATTATTATTATTATCATCATCATCATCATCATAAATAACAATAATAACAATAATAACAATAACAATAATAACAATAATAATAATAACAATAATAACAATAATAACAACAACAACAACAACAACAATAATAATAATAATAATAATAATAATAATAATAATAATAATAATAATAATAATAGTATAACAATAATAACCACCTCTTTTTGTCAAGTCTCTCTGTGCTGACTGGCAGCAGGCAGGGGAGATTTCCAACACTTTCTTGTTACAGAGGGCACAGCCATTGTGGATAATTTGGGCTCTGACATGGTCACAGAGGAGATTCACTTGACCCCAGAGCCATCACAGGTGTCAAGTCTGGCTTCTGTGGATGGAGTCTCTCCAGCTGCCCTTTTGCTGTCATTCCCAGAGCCTGAAATCTCTGTGGAGAGCTTGTCCCTGCTGCTGGCAACACACCCTGTTCCAYTCAAACATTGCCTGAGCCCTTCCCYAGGGCACAAAGGACCTCAACTCCRTCCTCAACTCCATCCTGAGCTCCGCAGCCAGCACAGTTCACCTCACCAGCAAGGAAAGCTGGAAGCCTTAGGACAGAGGAAGATAAGGTTAGGTATCTAAGGTCTTTTTCCTAGGAGGAAATCTAGAAATCTCTAGAAACCAACAGATTCGTTAAAAGCCTCCTCCATGCCTCTAGTGGTGCTTGTCAGATGACGAGGATGTGATGTTAACATGAGGCAACTGATTCCTCTAAAACACTGCAGTGGCTCCATTCACATGGGACAAAAATGGAAGCAAGTCTCTGGTGGTAAGGGACTGATGGCTCCTCCAGCAATAAAATCATCCTCCCCTGTCTTAGCAGGGTCTAGCACCTTATTTTTGTATCCTCAGGTGCCACAGAGGCATCACATTATSATGGGCATTCGTGCCCATGAATTTAGTCCAAATTCTCACTTTTTTTTTTCCAGTTTGTTCCAGATGCTCCTGGCTACAAAAGCAGAAGCCAAGCTCTTTTCTTACCAGATGGGACACAGAAGGAGTCGACCTTATCTTTACTGGCTAATGATAAACTAGGGGAGCTTTCCTCCCTGCCAGACACCCAACCAGCACTGCAAACAATGGGGATGGATCCCAMTGGCATAACTTGTCCAGATCTTCTCAGGGCTGCTGGGATCTCTGCTCCCTTTGAGCTCTGTGAAAGCAGGACAAGGCTCAGTCACAGCTCTGACCACCCTCCTCCTCTCCAGCCTTTAGGAAAAAATAGGCAGCTTTGATTACCAGAGAAATCCTCCTCCTCAAAGTATTTGGGAAATGGGTGGAGTTGGCCGCTCTGCCCCAGAGAATTGTTTCAGGTTATCAGGTGAGTGGGATAGAGAGGGGAGTGCCCCTCTCTGTCAGGGTATTTGTGCCTTATACAACAACATAGACAAAACACAGAGGCCCCAAGGTGAGATTTCTAGAAAAGCTTTCTGTCTGSTTGCACATCCAAAAGCATCTGCACAGCTGCCATCTGCTCTGCAAAGGCACTGCTGCAAGTGCCACCACRTGCATGTGACACCCCTGTGCAGTTTAAACCCCCCAGGACCA
This sequence comes from Malurus melanocephalus, assembly GCF_030028575.1. Lineage (NCBI taxonomy): Eukaryota > Metazoa > Chordata > Aves > Passeriformes > Maluridae > Malurus > Malurus melanocephalus. Next base: position 126,984 of record NW_026623821.1, on the reverse strand, counting down.
GGACCCTGCAGAGCTGAGGATGCAGTGGCTGGTGCTGAGTGGGGCTGGGCTGTTTCACAGGCGAATGTCGCCCTCTTTTGTCCTCTGGTTGCCACCCGTGAGAGCTCAGGGACCACACCAGCCAGTCTGGATGGATGGAGACTCCGTCAAGTRTGACAGAAAGAAGCCCCCCAAAACTTGGAAACTTGGAAAGAGATGGGTCACCCTGTGCCTCCCTTTGCATGCTGTGAACAAAATTCCAGAATCCCACAACAGTTTGTAAGGTGACCTTAAAGACCATCCAATCCCACCCCAGCCATGGACAGGGACACCTTCCACTGTCCCAGGGTGCTCCAAGCCCTGTCCAGCCTGGCCYTGGACACTSCCAGGGATCCAGGGGCASCCACAGCTKCTCTGGGCACCCTGTGCCAGGGCCTCCCCACCTTCACAGGGAACAATTCCTTCCCAATATCCCATCCATYCCCGCCCTCTGTCAGTGTGWAGCCATTYCTCCTTGTCCTRTCACTCCAGGCCCTTGTAAACAGTCTCTCTCCATCTTSCTTGCAGGCTTCCCTCAGAAAGGGCCACAACTGGGTCAMCACRGAGYTTCTTTTCTCCAGGCTGAACAATCCCAGTTCTCTCAGCCTTTCTTTGTACAAGAGGTGCTTTATCCTTCTGATCATCCTGGTGGCCTCCTCAACTTTGCTCCTTCCTCCATCTTTCCTCCTTTTTCCCAGAAGGCGGAATAAATAAYATCTAAAGAGRTGCCAAGAAGATGGAGCYGGGCTCTGCTCAGTGGTGCTGAACAATACAAGAGGCAATGGGCACAAACTAATGCCCTGGAAGCTCCACCTGAACATGAGGAAGACCTTCATCGTGCAGTGACCAAGCACTGGAACAGATTGCCCAGAGAGGGTGTGGAATTTTCACTGCTGGAGATACTCCAGAACTGTCTGGGCGCAGTCCTGGACAATCTGTTCAAATCCTTGAAATTTGAACCCATTATGCCTCGTTGTAACAGGACAGGGGGAAATGGGTTCAATTTGAAACAGAGCAGGTTTAGATAGGATACTGAATAGAAATTCTTCCTTGTGAGGATGGGGAGGCCCTAGCATGGGTTGCCCAAAGCTGTGGCTGCCCCATCCCTGGAAATGGTCCAAGGCAGGTTGGACGATCCACCTGGGGTTGTGGAAGATGTCCATGCCCATAGCAGGGGTGGCACTGGATGACCTTTAAGGTCGCTTCCCCACCCAAAGCGTTCTGGGATTCTCTGCCATATACTCTGGAATGACCCTGATGGAGCAGGGAGGCTGAAGTAGATGAACCCTGTGGTCCCTTCCAGCGTGTCCCGTTCGGGGAGTCCGTGAAACGCAGAATAAACTCCAGAAAAGCCCTTTCTCCAGAAAAGCCCTTTGTGGGACCCTTCCCCAGCACCGTCCAACGCCACCACCACACGGCACCACACCCTCACGTCACTTCCGCCCTCAGTCCTCCTTCGGGTCGGACCGCGCGGCCCCATTTCCGCTTCCGGCGACGCTCGAGCCCGTCATGGCGGCGCCCAGCGMGGCGCGGGAGCGGCGGCCCTTCGGGAGGCGCTTCCTTACCGACCCCGCGCGGCTCTTCCAGCACAACGCCTGGTGCGTGAGGGCGGCTGCCACTGTCCCCTCCGGACCCCCGGGAGCCTCTCGGGGCGCCGCTGCCCTCTGTTGCCGCCCCGCGCCTGGCGGTGGATCGGGGGGCCAGCGTGGGCTTTCCGTCGCCGCTGCGATTTGGGGTGTCTGGGCAGGTGCTGTGTGATGGGCCAGCCCAAACCTACCCGCTCCGCCTCACGGGTGACCGCGGTGACAGCCCTCCTCTCCGGGCTCGCCTCGAGAGACACCCCCAGGGAGCGGTGGGTGTAGGGTTGGCGGCCGGACAGCGACTGGAGGCCGGGGGGGGACCGCTATCCCTGGGCTGCGCACTGCCCTGTGCGGCCGGTGTGCTGATCAGCGAGAGTCCTCAGCCTTCGGGACTGATTTCTGCGGGGTCCTGAGTGCTCGGGACTGATTTCTGCAGGGTCCTGAGTGCTTGGGACTGATTTCTGCGGGGTCCTGAGTGCTCGGGACTGATTTCTGCGGGGTCCTGAGTGCTCGGGACTGATTTCTGCGGGGTCCTGAGTGCTCGGGACTGACCCACGGAGTTCCTGAGCCTTTGGGTCTGATTCGCAGGGGATTCTGAGAACTCGGGACTGATCCGTGGGGGTCCTGAGAGCTTGGGACTGATCCCTGCGGGATTCTGAGCCTTGAGGACTGATCACCCGGGGGCTSCTGAGCCTTGGGGACTGATCCCCAGCGTGTCCTGAGCCTTCAGGACTGATTGACAGAGTGCTGTTCTCAGCCCCTCCCGAAGCAGTAGGCATTCCTCAGGCTCCTGTGGTTGTAGCAATTGTTTTATTGCTGTGGTTAATAAAGGTTAATTAGCTGCTGTCAGAAATCCATAACCTGTCATTCCTTCCATGAGGTTGTGCCAGGTTGTGCTTGGAACAGGAGCTCTTTATTTGGATGCAGAAGTTGTTTTAAGTCAGTTAAGCATCCRTATTCTCTAATTTGCTGGTAGCTGAAGGTATTTTGCATTTTTGAGGTAAATAGATCTGCTTTTGCTCTTTGGCTGCTATATCTTGTTAAGAATTGGGTGTGTTTAACTTGTAATGAAGTAATATTTACATGTGTCAGCCTGTCATTCCTTTTGGGACTATTCTATAGCAAAGGTATGTTACAAAAGTATATCCTCAGTTTTCTTGTGGAAATTCTTAGTTACCTGTTTTTTCACAAATTTAACATTTAAGGCTTTGTTTTGTGAGTTAAAATCAAAAGACTAATTCCTTCTGAGATAAGAGCTGCTTCTTGGGCCTTGTATTCTGCTTTTCATTCACTTGTTTTAATGAAAAAAGGCCAAGTGGATCACTTTAATGACTGCATAGCTATTTATGTGCATTGAAGTTATTAATAGTTCTTAATGCTTTAAAGCTTCCTGCATATTTTTCTCASAATTTGATTTAACTTAACAGTTGCCTTCCAAATAATGCAGCTGCCATTATTGTTTTAACTTGAGAAAGACAATGTAGTTTTGTGCTGAGTGCCCTCATGGTTTTAGCTAGGATCTATTCCCTATAAATTTGGCTGAGGATCCAAAATGGATTTAGGATCCCTTCTGTTTRTAATTCCCTGAGTTCCTTCAGGATTAGGACCTGCATGTGCTGRCAGCTGTTGTGCTGGTGCTGGGCTGGAACTGGGAATCACACCTGCACCACTGTCTATTTGGAGGGCTCTCCAGACCTTTCTCTTTCCCTCTGTCTTTGTCCCACCATGCTTAGCTCTAATTAATCTTGTTTTTCACAACAGGGATAATGTGGAATGGTCAGAAGAGCAGGAAGCCAGTGCCAGGAGTAAAGTTCAAGAGAACAGCTCACAGCTATTGCCACAAGATAAACAAGGTACTTCTGGAGAGCATACTCATGTGAGTCTTGGCTTTGTCCCAGGAGTGGAGCAGTCTGGCAAGAGCCACATCAGAACATCATTAATTCCTCCCTTCCCCCTCTCCCACTCACTCAGAAGGCATTGATAATGGGAAATGGAGGAGGAGAAACCTGTCTGTTCTTAATTTACCGCTCTGTTACTCTTCCACCTCCTTCAGAGACTCCTCCTGGTTGGGAGGAGTCAGATCGGGTTGAGCTTCTTTGTCATGTTGTGTATGTTTAAATATTTGTTAGTGTTTGTTGTCAGAAAATCTCCTTGACTGTTAAGTTGTTGCCTCTGTTTTATTTTGCTCTCTAAAGCTTAACTGCTAGTAGCCAGTCACTTTTTGTTGGCTTGCTGTGGAGTGAGCCCTGATTCAAGCTGATTTTCTCTTGAAAGGGTCTGCTAAAGCAGTGTCCATATCTGGCTCYACAGAGTAGACAAACTGCATGAGAACAATTTCATCAGAGAAGGAAAAAAATATCTTGGCTGAAGTGTATATCATCAGATAGACAGCTAAGTGATTCCAAAGTTTTTATATTATTTGGCTTWAAGGATATTTATCAATCCAAAATGCAGAGCTTACCAGTCTCCAAATCAACTCTGTGGTTAAGTCATGGTTGAAGCCGTTCTGAGCTGCATTAATACTGCATTTCCTCCACACCTGGTAGAGATCATGCAGTTCCTCAAATGATGGTGAAATGGTTCTTGGTGTGATGAGAAACTTGTCTGATGATGATCTTGTTGTACCCTGCTGAGCTGTAGGGTGGATCTGCTCCTTTTGTTCAAATTAAATCRAGTGTGTCACCCATAAGAGGATGCYGAGCACTACTGGAGCTRTTGAGACCCTTTCATATAGCTCCCAGTTGTGTTCACAATAGCRAATTTAATTATAACAAAGAGTAACTCTCACAATTTCTTGGACTCCAGAAGTATCCAGCAGTTTTCCATCGGRATGCTTATTGTGTTGAGTTATTTTAAAATCTGGTTAGCATTAAAGGGTGCTGTCTCTCATGCTTTGAGAACCTGTATACCACTAGGAAATTGTGGAGCAATTTRCTGTTAGAGCAGTTTGTCAGGCTCCATGATGTATTTCCCTGACTGAACAATGGAGGCAAATCAAACGTTGATGGTTGCTATTTACTGGGAAGCATGTGGAGACAATGGGATGGCTGAAAAGTAGGGAAGGCAGCCCAGGCAAATCTGCCTGAAGGGTCTGGTAGTTTGAGAATCAGAATGTCCAAGGAGGAGAACAAAGGCAGCATATTGGTCATTATGTCTGTATTATTCTGTGGACTTCTTGGGGGTGTCAGGATTTGTTCTGTAGAAAGAGAGAAGCTTTTTGGTTATGTGGAAGATGAATCTCCTGGCTGGGAAGAGAAAGAAGTCCCAAGTTTCTTTGTTTCCTTTTGAGACTCCATAATTAGCCCCCTTGTAATTCAGGGGATCCCTTAATCTCTTACTGTCTTTGTGAACWGTTACTTTTGTTTGCCCTTCTTTTCCAGAGTGAAGGGGTGAGTATGGACTTGGCTCTGGGGGTGTGCTTGTGAAGGTGAACATAAAGTCAGAAATCCTTTTCAGGAAAAGTCTCTGGAGAAATCTGGCTTGCACACTAATGGCCATGTGAGGAAAAACCCCATAAAGGGGCTGAAACAAGTATGATGTGAACTTTTCTGGCTGGAAATCTTACTGAAAAATTAGCTGGTAATATTTTCACTTTAACTYTGTTTCTTGTATGATCTTTGTCAGCTGGCCCTTGATTTTTGTTGTATTTGTATTGTTACTGATCCTTTATTCAGGGCTTTGAAAACACCAGGCTCCGAGGTAAATGAGCTTTAAATAAACATTCCCCACATGTGGTTTGCAGTATAACAGCTCTTCAATAGCATCTAACAGAATTTCATGCTAATTTAACAAAGAAAGAGCACAATGTCTTGGTCAGTGGTGTAATGTGGCAAAAATGTGGGTAATCCAAAATGGCTRGGCTGAAATTTTGTCCCAGCATCTCAGATAAGCATTCCACTGCAGTCAGGCTGTTGTGGGATTGTTGGAGACAACAGGAATCAGGATTTGGTAGTTTTGTTAGGTGAAAAAGCGTTTCAGCCCCAGAAAGCTTGCATGTTCCTGCTAGTACATGGGAGAATGACAGTTTGGGACAGAGAGTACCAGGGTTTGCAGCAATAACCATTCTTCCAGCATCAGCAGTCAGTAAATTCTTCCATGAAAATAGCAAACTAACCTGGCTCTGCTCACTGTGACCTACAGTGAGATTGGCACAAAGTAACTGCTCATGTCTAATATCAAACATTAAAGCTTCCTGCAGCCTCGGGTTTAAGGACAAGGCATCTTAAAAGGAGAAAACCCTTGTAGTTGAGGTAAAGAGATTACTTTTATATATAGCTCTTTGTGCTTCAGGGATACAGCCTACTAAAAATAGACATGACTGATTTGTGCTTCTTTGTTCAAGCCTTTTTTTACTGTATGTTTGGCTGAGACTACATATTTTTCCAGGTGGTCTGGGTTCATTTTACTRTCTCACTTCGAAACAGTTTTGTGCTCTTCGAGAAGACTAATAAATAGTTCAGCTAATAATGATCTCAAGTCATTTTCATTCAATAATGCACTTTGCTGTGCAAAGATGGTTGAGGAATTGCTTGTTATTGGAATGCARTTGGGATCTCTGGCCATGGCTGTTAATGTTTCTAGGTGATTCCAAGCATAGGATGCTATAATTAGGTCTTAGCTCCCAGGACAGAGAACTCATCACATTGATGAAATCATAGAAAGTCATTTGGATTTTAGCTTCCCATGGAAGAAATAGTTCCCCTAGACTATACTTCATCTGAAATCTGTGAAAGTGTGTGGAAATAAGTTTGCAGGTGGCTCAAATTCCACTAGATCATGTATTTGCAAAGAGCTATTTCAGCTCCCTGTAATACTCATCTTGCTGTTGGAACGACATATTTGATGTGAAAGTGCTGCTGCTCAAATTAATTCTGTTCATCTTTACCTGTTCACCTTGGCTCTCCACTGGTGCTTTTATGCAGTGGTCACTTCTGTTGATTACCCTTTTTTGTTTTAGTTCATAAATGTGTGATGCTCTGACACAGAACTATGGAAAGCAAAGTGCTYTGGTCTGGACTGCAGCAAAGCATGAAAAAAGTGCTGTCCTATGATCTGGTGGATTTTATAAATGCTAACTGAGCTTCTTGCCAGGTCTGGAGAGTTGACTCATTTTTCTGTTTCTCCACCTGAAAACAGGAGCAGTGTGTTGGACAGGAGCTTTCAGCTCCAGGCAGCTCTCACAAAATTCCTTACGAGTTGTGCTTGACACTTAATGTCACTAAGGCTCCAAATTAATTGTCCCAGTGAACTGAGCAAATTAGTGTTGAAGATGAAAGTAAACCTGGATTTCTTCATTCCAGTATCCTTCAGAGACTTTTTCTGTTGCCAGTGTCCACTAAATCCTACCAGGAGACAGAATTTCCTCTTCTCTCTTTTTTCCCTTTTTGAGTCCTAACAAAGTGACTGTGAGGACATAGGCTGAATGTTTATGTGGGATTGTAAATTTAAATAAAGGTAATTTTTAGTCAATAATCTCACTTAYTAAAGCAGGTTGGTGCATAGATTTCTGGAGTGACCCCTCTCTAAACTGATTAAACATTGAGATCTTCTGATTTGATGTCTGGTGATGTTTTTGCTTGTGTTCACAGAGGAATATGAGGTGAATGCTCAGAAATACTGGGATGACTTCTATAAAATCCACGAAAATGGCTTTTTCAAGGACAGGCACTGGCTGTTCACTGAATTTCCTGAGCTGGCACCTGACAGAAACTCAAGCCTAAATGGAGATTCTGTGCATGAATTYAGTAACACAGAAAAATCCAACAATGAAGGGCTGAGAAGCTGTGAAAATTGCCATTGTTCATTGAAAACCAGGATAGAGAGTCAGTTAAACCTGATAAAAAGCCCACCTGGGGACTGCACAGAGGAGTTGGCTGCCCAGGACCCTGAGCTGAGCCAGAGTGATGGGGATTACCCAGGATCAGCTGCATCTTACCGTATATTAGAGGTAAGAGCTGTAAATCAGAGTTACACATCAAAGCCTCCCTTGTGTCAGTGTGATTGGGACATAAAAATATCTATCACTGCCAAACAGCAAGGGAGTGCATGATTGCCTTCAGTCAGTAAAATGCAAAAATCAGAGGGCAGCTTAGAACTGAACTAAATCTGTTGGGATTCTTTTGTTTCAGACTGAATTGACAGAGCACAAGGACCATAAGAAGTTTACAAGTTTAAAAGCCAAACTATTGCTATCAGATGTTCAACAAGCATTTAAAAGTAATCTTTTGAAGCAGCTGATTCTTCTGCTCATCTGTATAAAGCTTTCCCTTGTCGTTTATCTTTGCCGTGTTTGTGCTGACTCCTGATTGCCTTGAGAGGTGTGAAACAAAGCAATGAAGCCAAGAATGTAACTATGTTCTTGGGCTTGTTCATTAGGGCTCGTGTGATAATAGGGAATCCCAGATTGATASAGGCTTTGTCCCAGAGAAGTCTGTGGCAATTATAAACATTGGAATCTTGACAGCTGGTTGTGACATTTTGCTCTGCCATTTCTAATTTTTCACTGTAGGTATTACTGAATTTGTTTAATACTTTGTATTTTATTAAAGTTCTGCCCTTCCAGGGACAGTTAGTATGAACTGTCCTTCTGAWTTTTTTATTTATTCTGGCACTTTAAGATTTCCTCAGATTGATGTTCTCAATGTGCTTTTCCTGTCTCACCTGAGCACTTTCAGTAACATCTGTCATTGCAAACCCTCTGTGGTGTTTTCTGCTCAGTCTGTTTCAATTTTACTGACTCCTTAAATATTCAGAGGCAAAATCCCAAAACSCAGTTGTGTGAGCCATCATCTCTTCAAGAAATGTACATGGAACAAGTAGAGGGAATAATTAGAGTAAAGCAAACTTAAYTTCTCTGTTGCTCTGATTTTCTGTGGAAGTGAATGTAACTTACCCACTGCCTTTGCCAGTGCTTCAGTGACTCATACTGGTTGTTATGCTTGGGATTCCAGCAAAGACAGCTTTCAAAAGGGTAAAACTATATAGCTTGTTAGTAGGATTTCAACAGGAACTTGGTTAGTGGTTTCTCACACGTGTAATCCTGTTCCTCAGAGCTTAAMGTGCTCAGACCTTACAGGGACACTTAGGAATGGTCACTGCCATACTCAGCTTTTACTCATGAGTTGCTCTCCATTCCATGGTTGTAGAGAGATGATTGAAAATTATCTGAATAGATGTGCTGAAGAAATTATTTTCACTGTGTGCATCTGCTCTCTTTATGCAGGTTGGCTGTGGGGCTGGGAATACAGTCTTCCCAATATTACAAACCAACAAGTAAGTAGTGACAAGACAAGAGGAAATGGCTTCCCACTGCCAGAAGGGAGGGATAAATGAGATACTGGGAAGGAATTGTTTCCTGTGAGGGGGGGCTGTTCCCTGGCACAGGTTGCCCAGAGAAACTGTGGCTGCCCCATCCCCAGAAGTGTCCAAAGCCAAGCTGGACAGGGCTTGGAGCACTCTGGACTAGTGCAAGGTGTCCCTGCCCATGGCAGGAGGGTGGGACTGCATGGATCTTTAAGGTCCCTCCCAACCCAAACCATTCTGGGATTCTGTGAAGTAATTCTTAGYAGGTTTTTACCTGCATGAAGTACTTCTGAAAAAATGGAAAAAAACGTTCCATGTGTTCCTAATTTAGAGAATCTCAGAGAAAGACCAAGTGCAAATGGTATCTTTGCCATCTGCAACKTCAGATTATTGTGTTTTGAGCTTGGAAGCCGTTGGTTTTAGATCCAGAAAGAAACGGCAGCAGTCAGTTCCATGGGAGAATAGTGGGCATAAAGGAGCAATGGAATCCACCAGATCCAACCKCACAGAAACTAAAGCTGAGGATTTCTGGGCTTTGTGCATTTGAAATACTCCTTATTCCTCAATGTAAATGATGAGTTTCTTTCATTTATTGCAGTGAYCCAGGCCTGTTTGTTTATTGCTGTGATTTTTCTACAACAGCTGTGGATCTTGTCCAGGTAATCTCAACAGTGACTTACGAAAATGTGGGAAGTATGTGGAGCCAATTGCCCGTTAACACAAATCTAATTCAACTGCCAATGACTCTCTAGCTGTGCTGGCAGCTTTCTAGTTTTAGCCAGCCCTRGTGCTGACCCTTGCACCTGGAAATSTGGAAAACGAGCCATCGAAGATTGTAGAAATTAGGGAAGTAAAAATTCTCTAAATGTCACATTGGCAGCTAACAAGTCAGCCACATTTTCTTCCCCTGTGGTTGGCARTACTTTTCTCAATACAGTGTTCTTTTAGCTGAGTAACTGCTGAACCTTGAAAACATTCAGGCTATTTTTTTAACGGGAACTGAAGTTGGTTTTGGTTTGTGTGTGTGTTACTGTCGCCACACTTCTGGGAACATGGTCTGCTTCTGCACAGGCAGCTGAGGAGGGTTCCTGTTTGTAGAACAGGACGCTGGGATTTAGTCAAAGGACAAATACCACTAATAAATTTCAGATCAAGGCAGAACTGAGAATAATGAAGTATCAAATGCAATCAGTCACTTCCTGAGATGAGAGGGGAGCACAGCACCAGAGTCAGCATCCATTTCCTCCTCTGGATTTTACCCAARCACTGTTTGTAGAGGCTTCTGCAATCTGTAGCAACAGCTTTAGATAAATACACAACTTCTAAAAAAAGTCTAAATCTTAATTTTTAAGAGTGTAACTTTAGACAGCTAAGTTTGATTTTTGGGATATAGGGAATGTCTGTAGGTGAAATGAATATTGATTTCGATGATTCAGAGAGGTGCCCTGRCACTCTCACTTACAGTATAAATCTTTCTCTTCTTACCACTATTAGTGGAAAATCTGACCTTAAAAGTGCGATAAACCCTGAATCCAGTTTGGAGTTTTTTCAGTGCTGATTGTCAGATTGTAACAAGACCAAAGTTCTTTGTAAATCGCTTGTGTGTAAATGTTTTTTTCATATTTTACTCCTGTTCCATGCCTGAYCAAAGACCATACCTGACACAGAAGTACAGTGAGGCTGAAACAGATCTCTGGACTCACCAGTTGATTATATGAAAGTTAAAACATTCCACATAATAATAGTAATCCRTATATTCCAGAAAATGCTAAGATCAGGGTCTGCTACTAATTTTCTTACTTTYTCTCCCTCAAATACAGAACAATGCAGAATATGATTCTTCTCGCTGCTTTGCATTTGTCCATGACTTGTGCAATGACCAAAGTCCTTTCCCGATGCCAGAGGAGAGTCTTGACATTGTTATTCTTATCTTTGTCCTCTCAGCAATTCTCCCAGAGAAGTAAGTTTTAACAATTCCTTCTGATTGCAGAAAATAATTCTTCTACAAGCAGAGTTCTTTAACAGTCTCMTTTCGAGGAAAATTAAGGTTTGTTCTGTTTGTGGTCCAGTTTTCCATGAAGCCTCAGAAAATGAAATTTGCAGGTATATACTATTGTAACAAATTCTGGCAGAGGACAGGGTGATTTTGAAGTACTAAGTGGCTGCAGGTGATCATTGCTGGGGTCACTGTTCTGAGCCCCAGCCACACTGAGGACTCAGCACCACTTTGGAAAGTATTCTGCTGGATTTTCAGGCTCAAAGGTTAGATGAATTTCTGACATGGGAGGTGGCAAGAAGGGAGGGCTCGGGTTCAGAAAAGAARTAAGGAAAGTTCTGTGGTCTTAGTGTGATAATTGTTGCAACCTACACTAGACTCTTTTTTTGCTCCCTGTTTTATTTCACAACTCTTCAAAATCATTTATTACTTATTTTATGGAAGCCAGTGGAGATCCTTTTGTAATCAATAGGAGAGAGCAGTTAATCCCTACGGGGGCAGGATATTATCCTTCTAGGGAAAAAAGCAAAACTGGGGAGTGTCAGAAATAAAKATGCCAAATAAAATCAGCCCACCTAACTCTGGGAGAGCTCAGAATGCTGSTGGCTTTGGGTAGCTCTTTATATGAAGTCAAAACATGTACAGTTTTATCCCATCTCTTTGGAAGGAAACAAGTATGATTTTGCAGCATGTTGAAACAGTCCTGGTTTGTTCTTCTCTCAGGATGCAGCACATCGTGACCAGACTGAGTCGCCTGCTGAAACCAGGGGGAATGATCTTGTTACGAGATTACGGACGTTACGATCTCGCCCAGCTTCGGTTTAAGAAAGGTATTTCCTTTCCCCCTGGGAACTTGCYACATCACTAGTAGATTCTGTTTTTCTGGAGCTGTGTCTGCTCTGTTTGGAGGCAGTTCATTAATTCCTCAAAGCACAGTGTGTGCCAGAGAAGGGTCTGTTGTTAGATGGCAATTATTGATTTTTAATGTATCGCTGGTAACTGTTTATATTCTTCTTGCCCTTAGGTCAATGTCTGTCTGATAACTTTTATGTGAGAGGTGATGGCACCAGGGTCTACTTCTTCACACAAGGTAGGAGGCCAGAAACTGTCTCTGACTCTYCTTACCACTTCTTGTCCCTGTGCCCTCCATTTTGCCACTAGATCTTTCCAGCCTCTTTCTTGGAACACTGTGAAATCTTAMGGATCTCCCAATTAAACAGTGACCTCGGCTTGTTAGCTCCTGGTGTAAGCATGTCATGGTGAATTCCTTAGTGGAAAATCCTTTAAGAGAAAGACTGCTGTGTTTGCTACCCTGCTAGGGATGGGATTGGAGGAGCTCTCCTTGTATCTTGCCTGCAGATGATGGAGGGGGATGGATACCACTTAGGAGAAGTTCCCTTAATTTTCCTGCTCTCCTATGAGGAAATCAGAAGAGTGTGGTTCAGCACAGAGCTAAGGCAGCCCCTCCAGTTCTGCTGCTGCTTGGTATTAGAAGCAGTTGTTATTCTCTCAGTTTATCACSAGTTGCACCTCCAGTCCCTCCACTACAGCCCCTGTGCACAGCTCTAAAGCAGTGGCGTAACTGAACTGTTCCTCACTGCACGAGTCTTGTTTGTCACAACAAAATTAATGTTTAATGTGTATTTGGCAAAYACCTCACAATGGAAAGCATCTGATAAAGTAGCACAAGCTGGGACCTGTCAGGCTTTTCCTACAGAAACTACAGACAAACCACATGCTCTGGGAGTAAGCTCTGCTGCTTAGCAGGACTYGAGCTGGCTTTGCCCACAGCCAGTGTGCTGGGGCACTGTCAGACTTATTTGCTTGGTCAGGAATACCTGCTAATGGAAGTTTTGAAGCTTCAAGGGCTCTTAGCACTTTAATTGGGCCCCAACAGGGTGTGGGTTTTAAGGATTTTTTTTTTCCRAAATTTAACCATAATGAATCCCATTCCCCTCCAGCCTAGGCAGCACAGATCTTACTGCCACCATTTAAAAACATAGGTCTGATCCTGTTCTTTACTCTTGCAGACTCTGAATTTCCTCTGGGCAGGGAGGGGGGAAGGAATGACTCTGTCTTTACTTGCCAGAAGATGCTCCTTAATCAGTTACTAGAGGCAGTACCCATGTCTGAAACTGCTGCTGTTTTCTTTGTCAAGGCTCTGTAGCTCTAAATGTACTCCAAATAATTATTTCCTTCTTTGCTAAAAGGGAAACTTGACAAACTGTGGTGTTAAACTCCCCTAGTAAAGTAGTTAAGTCTTGTTTGATCATTTCCCTGCCAGGATGAGGCTATGGATATCCTTTGGCCCATGTTTCAGCTTATTTTAGCCCTCATTGTGAGCATGTATCAGTTAAAGAAAAGCTATGGCCTCCTCAGTCTCCTTCTCTCTGCTTCCAGATGAGTTAGATCACCTCTTCACCACAGCTGGGCTGGAGAAAATCCAGAATTTGGTTGATCGGCGATTGCAAGTGAACCGTGGGAAGCAGATGACGATGTATCGGGTGTGGATCCAGTGCAAGTACTGCAAGCCTGCTGCCCCTCAGCCATGAGGCATGTGGGCTTTGGGCTAGAGCTTCTTCATGTCTCCTCCTGGTGCTGTGTGTGATGAGTTCGGCACACCCAGCACCTCAGTGCCTTGTACGGTGCCTGGCATCACTTCAAGTGAGTTTGGCTAAGGACGAATGTCCTGAGAGTAGAGCAAGCAGTATTTAGATGTCATAAAATCACAGAATATACCRAGTTGGGAAGGACCATCAGGATCATCAAGTCCAATTCCTGACCCTGCAGAGGATATCCCARCACCCACCCCGTGCCTGAGAGCATTGTCCAAGTACTCCTTGAGTTCTGGCAGCCTTGGGGCCATGACCATTCCCTGGGGAGCCTGTTCTATGCCCCAGCATCCTCTGYGGGAAGAACCTTTTCCTGATATCCAGCCTAAACCTTCCCTGACACAGCTCCAGCCATTTTCTCAATTCCTGTCCCTGRTCAGGAGAGTGAMGAGATTGGTTCCTGCCCCTCTGCAGTCCCTCAGGAGGATGTTGAAGATCCCAATGAGGTCTGACCTCAGTCTCCTCCAGTTGAACAGACCAAGTGCTCTCAACTGCTGCTCATACGGYTTCCCCTCAAGGTTCTTCASCATCGTGGCCCTTCTCTGGATGCTCTCTAGTGGCTTAATGTCTGTTTTATATTGTGGTGCCCAAAACTGCCCCACAGCACTTGAGGCGAGACTGCTCCAGTGCAGAGCAGGACAATCCCCTCCCTGACCAGGGATGCTTTGCCTAATGCCCCCAGGATACAGATGTCCTTCCTGGCTGCCAGGGCACTGCTAACCTATATTCAATTTGCTGTGGACCAGGACTCCCAAGTTCCTTTCTGCAGCTGCTCTCCAACTTCTTCATTACCCAGTCCATCCACACATCAATGGTTGCCCCTTCCCAGGTGCAGAATCCAGCACTTGCCCTTGTTGAASTTAACACAGTTGGTGATTGCCCGTTTCTCTGTTGTGTCAAGGTCTCTCTGCAGGCCCTCTTTGCCTATGAGAGACTCAACAGCTCCTCCCAGTTCAGTGCAGTCAGCAAACGTACCYAGTATTCCTTCAAGTTCTGCATCCAGRTCATTAATGTGGATGTTGAAGACCACAGGGTTGAGGATGGAGCCCTGTAAATGTCATGGTACTGGTCTGAGTTTTAAATATCATTGATGGTTTTAATGTGAGAGATGGTCATGTTGTCTTACAGCATCTGAGCAAGTTGAGTAGTGACTTGCTTGTACTCTGGAGCATGAAACGGGAGAGCTCCAGCCTTATCTCCGTCTTGTGTACTCTTGTCTTGGGAACAAACACACAAAGGATAAATCTGCTCTTGTCTGCAACTGCTCTCTGATATGAATCCCTTGGCCAGCTTATCTCATGCAGTTGTTTCCTAGTCATTCAGGTGTGTGCCAATCCATGAGTTTAAATACATTGATCTGAGGGCAGGAACTGAGACCGTGTGAGTCCCTCTGTACCAGCTTTCCCTGGATGCCTCTAAGTGTAGTGATAACCTGTGGAGAAAGCAAATGGTGCTGCCCTACCCTCACTATCCACAGGGATGTCCACCCAGGGAACCAGCACGCAATAGCTCAGGTGCTATAAATTCCTCTCAGGCAGGGTTCAGGTTTTTGAAAGTTTGGCACTGATGCTGGTTTTGGGGCACCTCCAGAGTGCAGCAGAGCAGAAGCAGCTCACAGAACCAGAGTTTATAAATAATTACCTGCTTTTTCTACTGGCTGCAGACCCTGGGTCACAAACTACCCTGTCATGGTGATGTGCTAAACCCGAGCAGATRAGACACCTTCTTTGATCTGAAATCTGCCGGATGTTTAATTTCTTAGAGGAAGCCAACCCTGTGGCTTTCAGAAGGTATTTCCCCACCTTTRACAGCAAATAGCTTTTATCTCAGCTTGTTTTCTTCTGTTATTTTTAGGGTGTGGTACAACAGGTATTAGAATAAATTTTGTGCTTTTCAGTGATGGTTTGATTCATATAAATCAGGCTTGCARGAACCTCACATGGTTGTGAGAGCCTGGGACGCCGTTAGGGAGCTACAGTTTCCTTTTGTTATGAGTCTCACTAGTGCCTGCTCTTGTATTTGAAGAAGAGAAAGCCTTGGCTGGTATCTCTTACCCTGTTTTAGTTCATGAAGCAACAAGATGTGTTGTGTGCATACTGCTGGCTGAAGAGCAGTTCCTGTGTATTTTGTTAGCCAGACACTCCTGATTTGGAGCTTGATATTGCCTAAGAGTAACTGTCACCTCTAGAGCCACACAGGTTATGAAATAACTGCTATCTTGAACTAGAGGAGAGGGGATAAAAAGCTGAGGGAATGTCATTGCTGTTTTTGGAGAGCCTACAGGAGCCCTGGAGAGATGGACCAGGAACACCCTGATTTGGGAAGTGTTGGGAGGGACTGGGCTGTAGTTCCTGCRAGGCATGTGGCAGCATGAGGAGTTCCTAACTTCCACATCGCTGTGTCATCCTGCAGGCATTACTTTGTCTGCTACCTGAAAGCTTCTGGGTCGGGACATTGCATTCCTCTCTGGGAAAGGTAACCCAGGGAATCCGTTCACATGCCACAGGATGTAATGCTGGAGCAACGGAAATGCACCACTGCTTTTTTGTATATCTGCCTCTTTTAAATAATGTTGAATCAAATGCAATTTTTTTTTGGAGGGCAATGGGAGTCAACTAACTKGGAAGAGAATTCTTGTTCAGTTTGTTGTTTATTTTCTAAAAGRCCAAGAACCTTCAAATCTGCAAATKAAACAGGAGAYAWGTTGTGCTTCTCTCTTCTGAAGCACAACTGGCTTCTGCTGAGCACAAGCCTGACCCACCCCAGAAGCTCTGCAGTTGCTGCTATGTTTTCATGCTAAACCTACAAGTCTGGTTCCCTAGCAAGGCTGAGGCCTCAGGCAAGGTCTAGGCRAAACACAGCTCAAGGCCTCTGGCAGCAGGTGAGCAAGCTCAACTCTCCTCAGCTTATGCAGGCACAGTGTCAGGCTTAGCAAGAGCCCTGTGAGTGTTGGACCTGATGTGACTCATGTAACCAGCCCAGTCACAGACCTTCTGTGTGTTATTGGGACCTCGGTCACTTCTCTGGGGTCTTCTCCCTCTTAGTTCCTGGAGGAAGATCTCTTTCTAGGATAGCTTTATCTCCCTGCAAGAAAAGTTATTGACTGGAGTAAACAATTAGCATAATTAGTGTGAATTAAAGTAATTTGGGAAATGCCTTATTCATCATCCAAAGGCTTGTAAGCAATGCATGAAAATACATTTTTAATTATAAACAAGATTTATGTAAAGTTAATGGACCCATATTTAAATTCAAACTCCTGAATGGGAGAAAATGAAGGCTATTAATTTATTTGTTTCTACTTTCAAGGCTATATCCCAGTTGCCTGGTTTTAACTTGGGCTTCATGCAAAAACTTGCAGCCCTGTAAGCCTGGAGCCATTGAAGTAGCTCCTTTCCTTTCTTAATGCTCTTAGTTCTGCTGGAGTATTTAAACAGCCACTCAGCAGGGCCCATGCTGGGCAGACATGCTTTTGTTTCCAGTCYTCTTGATGGTGTTCAGAAGGCAAGAAGTTAATGGCCTTGAATTGAGCCAGGCCTCCTACAGATACTGTTTGAGCTTCCTTCACTAATCCCTGCCAGCTCCTGTTCTCTCAGAAGCTGCTACTCTCCTGCCACTCCAGGCCTTGCTTCCCATGCAGCTTTGCTCAGGTGCCTCAGTCCTGATTTGCAACAGCTCCTGCCATTCCCATTTTGGGCCTGCTGAGCACGCTGTGTTGTACAAGCTTTCCAGCACGTTCAAAGGAAATCTCCGAACTGACTTTCACCATGCTGAAAAGCCAGGTTAAGTGCCTTCAGTGTTTTGGGGGTTTTTTTCCTTCTTCCTTCTCAGCAGAGTAACATTAGCTTTAAAGTCTTTCTGAGCATTTCTCCTCTGGTTTTGTTCCCAGCATTCCAAGTCTTGTGGTCTGTGGTTTACAGGCAATGCCAGCATGGCCTGACAAACCTCCCAAGCAGAAGAGATGATTTCATAGCTCTTCACAGGCGCTGCTCCGGCAATCCTGGAGCCAGGCATTGTTACACTTGGGAAAATCTGGTCCTGGCTSTTGCCAGAGGATGGTGGATTTCCTTGGAGATTCATTGATTGTTTTGGCTGGAAGGGAAATTTATTGTCACCTATTGTGACCCCACACATACCCTTTCATGTGGGGATAATGCCATCAAGCCTATGACTTSGATTTGGACTTGGAACTAGTCCTTCAGAAAGGATTTTGATCCAGCCATGGTGCTGAGGCCTCCAGGCATTCCTGATTTCACAGACAGGCTATGAATTGGGAGACAGGAGGGAACAGGGGAGGTGATSTGAACAAGGGGCTGGGGGGTGTTTCTGATGCCCTCACTTCAAAATAAGTAAATTGTAAATTCCACTGCAAACTGGAGCTTTCACAGGATCTTCCTAACAGTGCAGCAAAGTGAGAACAGCAGTCATACCAAGTGATTTGGATTGTTACAACAATCATCARATTCTTCTGACAAGGGGCATGTGAGATCAGACACAATTATCTTCTCCCCCAAATAATTCAGCTCCACCTTCTCTKGGTATGCTGCCACCATTTCTAATCTGCAGTGAGTTCTAGAGAGATAAATGATTATTTGTCTGATTATCTGATTATTTTCAAYAGAAGAGAGGTGTGAGCAGAGGGAACCTCCCTGTGCACGCATTAACAGCTTTTGGTACTGCATTGTAATAAAAGCTGGAAGATCTTCTTTCTGTCGTTGATGTTGGGATGAGCCCTGGCTTGTCTGYTTGGATTCCCTACAGGAATTGCAGACCCAAACTGAACACTAATGAAAGATGCACAGGTTTTAGTGCCTAGAAGTGAGGATGGGGCTACAAGGATCAAGTTATTACAGGATCTCAGGACCATCCTTCCATCTCTGTAAACACAGGTGGAGGGAAACTGAATCATGCAGTCTTTGCTCTGATTAGTCAGCAAGATCTGATTTGTCAGAGAAGTGAATGCCACCATTTTTTGTTTGGTGCTGTATTGGGGAAAAATGTCCGCGAAGGAGGATGCCACAATCAGGATAATTTTTGCTGTTGTAGCTTACTCTGCCTTGATGAGGATGCCTGGCACACATCCTTCTGTATAATGTCCCTAGACACTGACTTCAACAGAAGTTCTGATTTTAACTGTGTTTCAGGGAAAGATAGAAATTACTAGAAAAACAAGGATTAGGAGGAATTTTTCAAAGGCCTCTCCTGCTAAGTGAGGTGCTCTGGAGGAAAAGGAGTTGTCAGCTCAGAGCTTAATCAGCAAAGCTCTGGGGTTCATGCTTTTAGCTCTTGCTGAAGGCATTAAGTTCCTGTGTGTCACTGCCTGGCTGAATGAGAGCTTGTATTGCTTAAAAAGTGGGACACACTGCRGGAAATTACCTTTGTAGGCAGCCCTGAGTGCTAATCTGAACTAAATAGGATACAACCACCTTTGTTAGGTGAGCATGAACAGGGCCTGGACACTTGGCTGGAACACTGGCAGGGRAAGGCAAGGGAATCTGAGCTATGTGTGCCTCTGCTTTTTCCTCCTGCCCAGGGGTTGTGTGGTATGGCAGTTCTCATGCTGGTGAAGGCTTTTGTTCTTAGTATTTGACCCWCAGTGGGATGTGGCTGCTGTTGGAAAGCAGTGATGGCAAAGCTCACTGGCAAGTTTTACATGTTAGCACCTGCCAGCAGCTCCCAGCCTGTTGGTCCATGGCTGTTTCCAGGAAAGAAAAAACTCTTGRTGAGATTTAGAYCTTGCTGTCCTACACTGTGCTCTSTGGTRTAAACCTCAAAGAGCTCTCCCTGCAAGCACCGATACAGTGTGGGAACAGCAGCTTGATTTTTGGGTGTAGTATGACTGCTGTATTCAGGTTGTCTTTGCTGTCCAAAGGATCCTTGTAGCTCTTGCAATTTCATGTTATGTGGAAGTTTGGGAGTTTTGGGAGATTGCAGCCAAAATTTTGCAATATGAAACTTGCTTTCAGCTCCTGTGAAGTGGGAAGCTGCTGTTGGCAGTCCCTGGTCACAGGGGCCAGACTCACACCTCTGTGATGTGTGTGGAACAGGGGCGATGTGCTCAGGTGTAAGGAGCACCCTTTCCCAGGGTTACTGGGTGTGGCTTTCCTCATTTGGAGATTAAATTGCCTGATCTTCATCCAGACTGCTTCTTCATCTCTGGGACCAGGYTCAAGGCATGCTGCATATCCCCCTCACCCGGGGAGCTGTACCTGGGCAGGGCCACCTCCCTGCAGTCTGCAATTACACAGCTGTGTGGCTTTTTTTCACATTCAGTGCCATTGATGGATGTGAAGAGGTCAATGGAAGTTGCACAGAAAACTAAAATCTGGCTTTTCCACAATTTCAAGTGACTTCTTCCCTACTCAGATGAGTCTCGGTAGGAAGGCTGGAATATATTTACAGACATTCACTAAGAGGCTGAATGTACTTAGAGAAATGTGTGTGCAGTAACTCTGGCTTTACAATAGGATGTTGATTTAATTTTCCTCTTACACAAATCTCGGAGCACTTTGTCTAATTAAGGCTTTCCAAAGTCTTATAAGGTAGGGTGTTATTATGCCCATTTTATGCAGGAGAAAGAGAAGCAGGAGGCAAGCCCTGATGAGAGGGAAATCCTCTTGTATTCTGGGAAGCCCAGAGTTAGTGAGCACAGGGGAGGACTTGCCAGCTAGAATCACATTGTTTCAGGTGCTTGCAGAACCAGCTGTGTTTCCAGTACCGTATGCTTTGGGAACACCTTTCCTACCTGCAAGGTTTGGTTCCCCTGGCCTGGGCCATGGCAGCTGTGCAATTCCAGGTGACTGCACGTTTGCAGGTGCCTGCACACAGCTTCCTGCCTTCCTCCTCCTGCAGCAGGACACACGTTGCCTTGGATCAGGGCTCTGAGGATGCGCTTGGCTTGCTGTTTGTGTGGAGGCTGAGTGACCTGGATGCTTTCCTACTAGGTTTGAGTATCAAAGCCGCCCTAATGGGATACCTGAAGGTGTAGACAGTGGGAGGGGCAGGAACAACCTCCGAGATAAACTCCATTGTGTGGGAGGGTARAGGCTCTCCGAATGGCCTCAGGAAGGAGTCAGGCAATGGCATGTTATCTTGGAGGAGCTCAAATACCGATTTTCTCAGTAAGGAAAATGAGGAAAGACACTTAATGTTCCTAGTGTGGCAGAAGCCACACAAGGGTAACATGTTTTGAATACCCCAAGCCTAGAAAAATCTTTGCTGGCTGCTCATGCCTCATTAGGTCTAAGAGAATCTGCTGTGCAGACAAGGATTGGCCTTCTTCAGGATGTGATGCCTGGAGGTGACATCATCCCCTGGTGCTAAAAGCTTAAAAAGCCTGTTGAGTGTTAAACTCTTGTGGTTTTTGGTTGGGTTTTTTTTTTTCCCCAGTGCTATACTATGTTTGGATTTGAGATCACTGATGTCAGCTTTTACCTTTTAAAGGATCAGGCTATTTGTTGTTTTTCTCCTGTCTCCAGCTGCCTGTGTCACTGAGGAATCTCAGCTCTTCTTTTGTGTGCCTTATATCAGTAGATTTCCAGACCTTGTAGCAGTTCAGAAATGCTTGGAAAAATGGAGTTAGAGTATTCCACAAGCCTGGAAAACACAGGCAAAGAAAAATCACCAAAACCACAAAATCCTTAAAAATATCAGGATCTTGACTTCTGACATTTTATCTTTTCAAAATTCAAGGCAGACAGAGCTTGTTATGTGGTCTGTTAAAATTGTTAGAAAATCCTACCAAATTTTGGTCTAATCTAACCTGGGTTTGCAGGGAAGCTATGGTGGGAAGGCAGGGCTCGCTGCTGTTTTGCTGAGCATGTTGTGCCTTTGGGAAGGGAGCTTCAGTCAAATYCAGTGACTAAGAAGATGGCTGCAGCAGCTGGGTCGTTCCTCAAAACATGATGCAAGTGCTATGTACTAGAGATATCACTGACACACATGGAGGCTCAGACAAGAAGAGGAGAGGAGAGCTACCACAGGAATGTAGTCAGAGGCATTAACACTGGTTGATGGCTGACCTGGAGAGCTGGATGTGCACAGGAGGGATCTGGCAGAGCTGATGGTGGAGGAGGGCTGGCTTGTCCCCATGGATGAGGTAATATTTAGTTAGCCACTTACGTACTGTGTTGTTCATAACCAGCTCCTCTGAAAGGATCACAGCTCAGGGGCTCTTACAAAGTTAATGAAAAAAAAGGGAAAAGAGAAGTTTCATGCGTCACTCAAGTGTGGGCTGGAAGGAGACGTTTCCCTGCGTGAGATTTCATGGAGGTCCAAATAGTCTCTCTTGCTGGGCCAGATTGCAAAACACACAGAAACTGCTCCCAAACTATAATACAATGGGGAAAATCAAGTTGAGGTCAACAAAATCTTGATTCCTACCCTTACATTGTTTTAGTTTTGAGGCTCTATAAACTTTTAGAAGTAGTATCTTGAAACAGTTAACATCAGAATTTTTAATTTAATCCAAAAATTTCCTGTACAAAATGAACTATGTACATATTCCAGCCACTTTGCAGTAGCAGTCCTTTCCCTGTAAGAACAGAAACTTGCAGCCTGACCTTTTCTTGCCAGAAGCACATTCCAATGTGTTGGCTTTTCTTATTAAAAAAAAAAACAAAACCAGAAGAGCATTTCTCTGCTGAGTCCRAACCTGGAGGATCAGCTCCTAGCAGAAAAGATGTCATAAGAAATTGTCCAAGTGTGATTAAGTGTGTCTTAACAATGATAACTCTATTTTTACCTGAGAGACCTTTGCTTTTCTAGGGAGTCCAATCTGATGTGCTGCAGCACAGTTTAAGTGTTGTACTAGGCTGGGCTGTGCAGTGCATCCCTGTTCAGAGCTGTGTCCTGATGSAGTGTAGGAGGAAAAAGTTCTGAGATCACTGATCACTGGGAAATTTATCCAGTAATTTCCTTCCTACTGTTACAAAGCAAMCTTGTCTGAAATCCCTTCTACCTACCTGGCACTCTGCTGACAGCAAGCGGGACCATTAAAGGCTGCTCTGAAATTCCTGCTTACAGCCAGAAATAAAACTTGTTGATTCCTTCCCTCTCTGGTGCTGCAGAGGGACCAGCTACCTTGTTTGGTGTGAAGTGGAATGTTGCCATCTTGGAAAGGAAACTGCAGCTGGAAGTTGCTCTGAGCTGCTCTTTGGACGATGAAGGTGAAGACCAYAGTCGAGTGTGCAGCAGAGGAGAGTAGGGAAGGATGTGAGCATAGCCAAGGATGAGCTGTTGGACATCCAAGAGCAGAGCCCTTGGACTGCAAAACACAGGTACTGCCTTTCCAGAATGTACTCAAGGGGATGTGCTCCAGTCTTGAATTTGCAAGTGAGAAGAGAAACCCCATTGATTGCAGAGGAATGAAGGGCAGGAGAGGGACAAGTCACAGGAGGAGGATGGTGCAGCCTCAGTTTACCTGTTTGCTATCAGATGTCACCACCTCCTGCTCCAGCCTAATCCAGCTGAGCCCAGAACTGAAGCCGTGGGTCCTGTCAGGCCCAGAACTCAGCAGTTCATCAAGGGATGTCGTGGAAGACATTCCTGGCTGCAGTGGATTCTCCAGGAGGCTGTTACCTCCCTGGAAATTTGGTGCTGCCAGAGGGAAGGAGAGGAGGGGTGTTGGTCTGTGATTTGGGTGAAAATGACAGTGAGCAAATGACTATCGGGAAATGACAGAGGTTGTGGCTACCCTGTTCTGAAAGTGTCCAAGACCAGGTTGGATATGGCTTAGAGCAGYCTGGTCTAGTGGAAGATGTCTCTGCCCATGGCAAAGGGTGGGACAGAATTGGCTTTGGGATCCCTTYAACCACAAATCATTCTGTGATTCTGTGACCGCCAAAGGTTCTGGTGGCCTATGTGGAAGTATTGATGGCATTGTTATCCCTGGCAAAGCTTGGGAGAAGGAGGAGGAAATGCTCCATCAAGTGCTGYTCAAAAATCAGAGGAAAAATTAGACAAAAGTGAACCTCATCACCTCTAAAACACAGAGGGGGACAGTGCCAGAGATTTGATGTTAGTGGTATCAATTTTCTGCCTGGCACTCTGAGGGGGTAACTGCTCCCTTTGGAGTGGGAGGTGATTCTAGGGGCAGTGAAGGGGAGTCCAGAAGARCTGAGGTGTTCAGTAAGTCAGTCCCTTTATTTGGTGCAACAGCGCTCACATTTTCTGCTCTCTCCACCCAAAATCAAACTGAAATGGTCAAATGAAATTTGTACCTCCTTAGACAATGTTCACTGCAAGTGGTCCTAATTAACATTCCCTAAATGGCTGTGATTAGCTACCAGCTGATGGAATATTTACTCCAGGATTTTTTTCCTAAAAAAACAAACCATAACCCAACAGACACCAAACACTTTATTTATTTGTTTTACAAATTCCTGCCATTGGTCTGCTGAAGATGTGACTTRCAGAGCGGGAGCTGAAACTGGAGTGGCTCTCGTACTGAAAAAAAAMCAGATTAAAGCACAGGAAATGCAGCTTGTGCGAGCAGGCAGTGCTCCCAGAGCCATTTGCTGCACTGAGTTAACAATGTATGATAAATTAACAATTTTAAAATAACACAACTTCCCCATCACTTTGCGGGAACAGTTTTTCCATGGTGCTCCACCAGCTCCTCTCCACATCCCCTTTGCCAAACTACTCGGTTCTGGTTCGGTCATAAATTGCTCRATGTCACGCAGGGAAGCGGAGGTGACGGATGTCCCTCAGTGTTCCCAACCCTGGCAAATCCTTTATCGAGCTCCAGGAACCTCCACTCAYATTGCTAATCCGTGCCTGCCTCCCCTTGGACAGGCCTGGCCACTTCCTTTCCCAACAATCCTCCTCTCCTGCTTGTTTGCTTTTCGGAAAGCTGATTCAGCCTTGGAGCGAGTGGGTGCAACGCCTGCAGCGCTTTGGGTCCTGCCCTCACCACCTGCAATGAGCCGAACCAACTGTGATGGAATTGCTCCATTCCAGTCAGGACAAGCCCTATCTTTATTAATTTTTCAGATTGTTTTTTTTGAGTGTGGCAGTAGGTTGGCCTTGGAAAGGCAAGAATGGACTGTGTGTCATGGRGGCTCCTGTGGCGCCCAGGTTGTGTCTCACACACAACATCCATGTTGGATCAGCCCTGAACTTGGGCCTGGCCCATTCCAGYGGGTATTCCCAGGGAGCAGGGATGGAGTGAGGGTGATTGGGGSTGCTGAGGTACACGTCAGGGGAATGAGGGTGGTTTGGGGAGCAAGATTGCTCATGTGTATGTAAGATGGAAACTGGAGAGGAAGTGAAGAACTGGATGCTGCACCTGCACCCCCTCACTGGGACATCCGGGGGTAGGGGGTACGTCAGCTTCTTCTCCCCTGGGGGTGACATGCCCCCCAGCCCTGGTTGGATGTGACCCTTTCCCTGTGCCTGTCACTCCCCAGCACTCCCTGGCCACCCTAGGACCCTGACCCYTGCTGCCCCATCATCTGTGTGGTCACCTCTTGCCCCTCCTTGCTGTCCCCAGCCCTGACCTCGCTCCAAGGCTGCATCCAACCCCTCCTTGTGCCTGCTCTCTCAGCCCTCCATGCCCCCATCATCCATCTTGACATTGTGTTGCCCCCCCCCACCCTGTGTGACCCCCCTCCATAACTCCTGCCCCCCCAGATCTGCATTGACCCCCAGGCCCTTCTGACCCCACCTTGTGCGTACCATCCCCAGCCCCCCTGACCCCACAGGATTCTGACCCTCTGCTGCCACCCCAYGTGTGTGATTCTCCAATGTCCCCCAGACCTGTCCCCATCCCAGTGCTGGATCTGACCTGCCCTTGAGCCTGCTGCCCCCTTGAACCTCTGACCCCCACAGGCCTCCTGACCCCATGGT
This sequence comes from Malurus melanocephalus, assembly GCF_030028575.1. Taxonomy (NCBI): domain Eukaryota; kingdom Metazoa; phylum Chordata; class Aves; order Passeriformes; family Maluridae; genus Malurus; species Malurus melanocephalus. The sequence goes on along the minus strand of NW_026623821.1, from coordinate 101,626 downwards.
CCATCCTGACCTCCTGCTGCTTCCCCAGACCTGTGTGACACCCACTGTGCCCCCTTACCCTCAGAGCTGCCCAGGCGCCCTCGATGGCGTAGGCCTGTGACCCCCTGCTGCCCCCCTGCCCTGGGTGACCCCCATTCCTGCTGACCCTCAGGCCCCACTGACCCCACCTGCCGTCACCC
>NW_026623821.1:91742-101161 GCF_030028575.1 Malurus melanocephalus | reverse complement strand
TGCACCCCCCGCCCCGCCCGCCCCGCCTGCCCCACCTGTCCGCCGGGCCCTCCCGCGAGGCCTTTGTCCTGCTGCCGCCGCCGCCGGCCCGCGCGCGCTCCGGCCCGACCAGGCTCCTCACGCGAGGCCGGGGATCCGCGGCCTACCTCCAGCCCGGAGCCTTCCCTCCCCACCCCCCGCCACCCTTCCCCTCCGCCCTTCTCAGTCCCGGTGCCCGCAGCGGAGGCCGCGGAGCCGCCCCCGGCCTCCCCCTCCCGCCCGTGCCGCCGCCGCCGCAGCAGCAGGTTCCCTCCCTCCCTTCTCCTCCTCCTCCTCCTGCTGCTGCTGCTCCTGCCCCCGGCGGCGGCGGGATCCGCGCGGTGCCCGGGGAGCGCTGGGCCGGGCGGCGGCGGCGGGAGCGGCAGCGCCAGGTGAGAACCCCGGGGGCAGCGCGGGGACCCTTCTCGCCTCGTCCCCGCCCGGCCCGAGGATGGGTGGGGGTGGCCACGGGGGAAGCGGTGGCGGGGGTTGGTAACGCGGGCCAGGCCGGGTCACGGCGAGAGGGCCGCGGCCTGAGCCCCAGGGCGGCGGCAGCGCGGCCTGGGCCCCTCACCGGGCACGGAGTAGCGCAGGCCCCGCGGCCCAGCCCAGCCCGGCCTGGTGGACACGGCCTGCGGAGCCCCGGGCTGAGGTTGGGGCGGTGCTGGAGGGGAGGAAGAGGAGGCCGAGGCGGTGCAGCAGCTGGCAGCGGGGCAAGGCTGCTCGCTTGGCGGCTGGTGCCTCTGCGTCCCGAGTGGGTAGGAGAAGGGTGCTGGAAATCTCACGGGAGGGCAGGAGGGAGTGCCAGCCTTGCCTGGAGGGTGGTCAGAGGGTCCCGGGGCAGCCCCTGGCGAGGGGAACTTGTGTCAGTCCCTTCCCCAGAGCAGCATCCCGGCGCTGGGATGCGAGTCCCGGCGGATGGTCGCCCCATGATGGGCGAGAGCCCTGGAAGCACTTGAACATCTTGGCGTTTGCGGCTTGTCTGTCATTTTCCTCGCTGCTTATATTTCCTGTTTTGAAAACTGGGCTGAGGGCTTTGTTGGGCTTTTAGAGCCCGTGACAGAAATACTGTTRTTTAATAACCACGTTTAGGATCCTATTAGTTTTTGAGGCTTGTGAGATTAGGGAGAGCAGTTGTGAATGCCCCCGGATAGATTCACTTTGCCCCTGTGACTTGGAGCCGCAGCGTTTGGAGGAAGTGGCAGGGACAAAATGGACAGTTCATAAAAGGAACAATTGTGCACTGCCTGTTCTAGAGGGCACTTGCTGCCCTTCAAGAACTTTCCTCATCACATATGCTCTTTATACAGCAAATCTTTATCTTCTGTTTCTGGCCTTTTTTTTTCCCCTACCTTAGTTCAGAAAATGAAACTGGAACAGACATTTCTGGAAATGAACTTGATTGGTGCAGTTGGGAAGATGTGATTCACAATTATAATGAACAGTGAATTTTGTCCCATTTTTTCTCAGTTCAGGATTTGAATTATGTGTTTCCTGATTTTTAACCCATTTACACAGTTACGCTGGGTGGGTTTTTAACCCTTCAGGTAAGGCATCCATAGTGTTGGATTGCCAAGAGATAGCCCAGRCACATCCAGGATGTAGAAGCTGCTGTTATTTTAGAAGTATCTGATGCTTTACCTTATAAATTAAAAGGTTTAATCGTGCACTATTTTCTTCTTATAATCCCACTCTGTGCTTGGAAGAACCAAAGCTGTTGTCAGTGAAATCTGGAGTTCGTGGAGATCGAGTATTTCCAGGATTGGCCAAAAATAAATTATGGGGTAAAGAATGTTGCTTTTTTTTCTCCTAGTCATGCAGCACGGATGAAAAGCTCTGAAGCTTTTAGTCATAACACTCTGGTCCCATGTTTTCCTTTTAATAAAGCATCCAGTGGGAGAATGTGACATAATTGRTTTCTTGGATTTAGAGATCTTGAAATGGCTGGTACAACAGAGAAGAGGAAACTCCAGCAGGGTTATGGTTTAAATACAATAATACGGTGGCCAAGTCATGTTATTATTACATGGAAAGGTTGCATTTCTCTTGCAAGAAAATGGTCTCTATGTGGTTGCGCTGCAGAKCAGGCACTTTTAAGTCTCATCAGTGGCATGGAATATTAAATGTCTGTCTCCTTTCCTTGCATTGCATAATCTGAGTGTTGTTCTCCCATAGCAGCAGAAATGATGGAAGAATTGCATAGTCTGGACCCACGCAGGCAGGAGCTCCTGGAGGCCAGGTTCACCGGGGTTGGGGTTGCCAAGGTGAGTATGAGTACCTGTGGTGACAGGTATGACTGTGTAGCCATCCTGTCCTGCACTTCACATGGGTTTTTTTAATTTCTACATGGATAATTTTGCTTTGCAAACAGAATTTTGTATCACTAGTTGTGTTTTGACCTCTAGTTTGTATGAAGTATGTTCAAGAGGAATGAAAATGGGATCTCTGTGAGCAGATGTTTTGCTATATAGAAGATTTGGGGCTCTAATTAAGTTCTTAGGAGTTGTTCCATCTTAAGGTAGCTTGTACACCCAAAAAACTCCATAACAACTTTGTAGAAGTGTGAATCTCCTCTGGCTCTTCCTTTGTCCAAGAATATCTTTGAGAGCTGATTTTGGCAGCTGGTGAGATACAGTTTCAAGTGTTGTGTGTTGGATACAACATGTAACCAGACTGAAACATTGAGGTGTTCCTTCTTGGGATGCGGGAGCTAAATTGTCTACCCCATCACATGGAATACACACAAAAAAAGTTTCCAGGGCAGCTCTTCTGTGTCTGATCCACAAACTGCCTATAAAATCCCATCTTTGTCCTCACRTACAGCTTCCACTTGGTCAGGAGCTGTCTAAAGCAGGGCACCTGCRTAACAACGTTGCATGGTTGCTTGGTATCCTGGCATTAAGCTTTGAGTTCTCCAGGTGTTGGTACTGTTAACGTCAGTCTTTCTGAACAATGAAATGGTGACAGAACTMATTTTGAACTAGGTCAGTGAAAATGAGTTAATTTTTGAGGGAGATACTGAGTTTTGAACAACATCAAGGTAGATGATAAAGCAACACATGGTTAGATTATTTTYTGAAGGCACTTAGAATTATTTTGAAAAGAAACATTGTAGACGCTGCATTTCTCAGAAAAGTACAAAGTGATTCAGATATTGAAAGAGTTTTTTATGAGTTCATGCTTTTCTTTCTGCTCTKCCTCTCAAACAAGGTTGAGTCTGGGAAGAGAGCATGAGGAAGCCAAATTCTGAGTTGYAAGAAAGTGTAGTAAGGCAAATTAACACTAAAAGTTAAGGGGTAACTATTTGGGTTGCTKAAGTAAGAGTGTGGGGATTTTTTAATTGTTTCTCCTACTCTTCAGATTTTTAACATACTAAGTTCTTCTTGCATAAAAGTTTATAGCATTTACTGTACTATGATCTTGTTTTATACAACATTACAACTTTTCTGTAATTTATTACCTGTTTCTTGCCTYTTTCCCCCAATTTTGTCACTTCAGCATCTTTAACTGTACCAGTACAGATAAAGCCAAACATCTTACTGGACAGCTAAAAGCACAGACACTGTTATAACTTTAAAGCCAATGTAYTCAGTGTTCACAAAGAATATTAGGAACTCTACCTTTTAAAGAAATAACCTCTAAGAGATACAGAAAAGGAAATCTTAATTATGTTTCCARTATGTGTGGAGCAGAAAGTACATGCCCTTTCCTGTAGGGATAAATAAGGAAAACTCATTTCTAAAGCAATCAGAGTAAAAAAGCCTCATGTCTTGGAGGCCTCACTTTGAGCAAAGTTGTTCTGTTACTGAGTTTTRTTTTTACCTGTTACACAGTTTTACCTTGTACTAGTCACTAAACTGTTAAAGTGCATTACACTTATTGCAAACAATATATTTATTTTCTTGCATTCTTGCTAATTTGCAGTAGATCAGCCAACCATTGATATGAATTAGTATGACTCTGCTATGTTGCAGCAAATCTTGGTTGCAATATTAATTTCAGCTACTACATTCCCTCCCAGGTTGGTGCTTCAAATTCCCTCCCTACCCCCCCAAGCCTCCGTCCGTCATGCTCCGCACTGGCATTGGTAGGTCACTTTTAAAGGGAATATATTGGGAAACCTGTGATACAATTTTGTGTGATTCAGCTAAGATTTTTAGCTGGCTCCAAAGAAATGTTTAAGGGAAGAACCATGGAGTGAGTAAGTGAGTGCCATCTAGTGGGACAGGGCCTGGCCYATCCTCCTGGGATGGAAGGTATCTGGTGCTGTTTATTGCATAAATGGAAGAAATGTCATCYTAGGTGCTTAGATGTGATTGGGTGAAGAGAGCAGACAGTTGTACTGAGCTTCCTGCCTTCCTCCCACTGGATGTATCTCACTGTGTATGGCTTCTTGCTTTAATGTTTAAAAACACAGGCTATGTTTTGGATGAACATAAAACTAAAGCATTAGTTTATACCTTAAAGCAACCTCAGCTTCAAGCCTACAGTTCCTCTGTGTTAGTAAAGAGCAACTATAGGTGCTTTGAGATATGAATGAGAGCAAGCTGATCTAGAATAAATTTTCAGGCTGGAAACTAGCAGAAAGCATCTAGCCATTAGAGTCATGGGATTCTGGAAGAGCTTTCCAGTAACAGTAGTAGAGGACAGAAATCCTAAACTGTTTTGGAAAACCACTRTGTGCTGTCACCTCCTGTGGTAGCYRAAGGCATAGCCCAATGRCTGAGGTCATTTGCAGCCCCAAAAGCCTCAAGGTTTTGTTGCAAGTCTGTTATAAAGTTTCTTAYTTAGTAGCTGAAGAATATATTTGACTAGAAGCTTTGAGTGAATCAAATTTATGAGCAAGGAATATTTGTAGGCAACTGTTAAACACCTGTGGTTCATCCAGGTCACTAGATAGCTTCAAAAAGCTGGTGGTCCTTTAGATATCTATACTTGCCATATGGTGAAGTACCATTTTCCCCAAATTTCCAGAGCAAGTCCCTGAATTAACACATGACACTCTGACACAGACTGTTCCTGCTTAGTTAGCTCCTGTTTATGTTTACTTATTGGGAAAACTTAAATATATTTACATGAGGCATTACCCTGACTAGACATCTTCCATGGGTCAGGAGGGCCAGGAGACAAAATGTGAGTTATTTCTCTAGATAATATTGTTTAATTTTGTCTGTTCACATCTTCTGCTTCCCTTTCCCTTATCTGGGTGCTGCATTTAAGATATCAGATGGACTAACTCCAAGGGATTTGTGTCATTTCTACAGACTTTTCCTGGATAAGAATTTAAATAAGTAACTGTGATGGGTGACTGTATTTGCGCACAGCCTGTCTCAGGCTTAACTTCTGTGGGTCCTCACAGCAGCACATGTATCTTCTACAAATTTGGTCTTCAAAAGATCTCCAAACCAAGCTCTGTGTGCCATTTTTGTAATTAAAAAAAAAAAAAAAGGCTGAAGTACTTCTAGGGAGAGTAACTTGGCTGCAGGAAAATTGTAGATACTTCTGACTGTGCCAGAATTGGAAAAGTATTGGTCTTTGTGGTAGCTAGCTCTCCCTTTCCTCCTGCTCTGTGGTAGCTAGTGCTCCCTTTTCACCTGCTTTGAGGTAATGCTGCAGAATATATGCCACCAAAAGTTGCTTATAAAGAGCAGTATTTTCTTATGTTGGWTTGGTTTTTACCCTTTCTCAGTAACTTGAAGTCTTGATCACTTCAGGCACTCCAGTTCTGTGATCTACTCAGCAACAGTTTTCAGCAGCCAAGTTACCAAGTTGAGAGTTTGTGTTTGAGGATAATCATGTCCTTCTTGGAGGGAAGTGGTGCTGTAAAGAGGTGGTCCCTAACAGGTTTCATAGAGAAAAACCAGTTAATAGGAGTTTTAAAACTTGAAGTGAATTTATCAGCTGCCACAGTATGTGCCATCACTTTATGCGAGATACCTGAAAATGGTTTGGATGCTTCTATGTGCTTCTATGCTTCTGTTACTTCAGATGTGTTGTCTGGCTGCTAGAGACCAGAAATAGTTGTCAGATCTCAGTTCTACTTCTACTCCTGAGCTGAGGGCTAGGATGAGTTGTGGGACCCTTCTGTCTAGTTTGCCATGAGTAAAATAAAAATACCATGTTTCCAACCAGAGAGAACTCTTGAGGCATAATGGAAGCAAGGCAAATCCTTCTGCAAATCTGCTTGCCCATCTGATAGAGTGGGGGTTACCTGTGAACATTTGAGAGTAGATTAAGTTCTTGTGGCAAAAACACCTCATAAGTTCAGGAAATTAGTTCCGGGGTTTCATTATCAGCAGCAATACTGAGCTTTTCTAAAAGTCCAGTTAAGAAGCAGGTTGTAATTCTCATACTTCTGTGATGCTTGAAAAAAGATAAGAATATGCTAATTAAACATATCTGATGCAGTAGCACTGGACCAGAGTAACTGTAAAACCATTTGACCATTTCACTTCGGTGTAAACCTTTGTGGAGTCAGCACTAACCTTTAGTGGAGCTAAGGATTGATTATTTGCCTTTGAAATCTGTTGATTTCCTACAGAATTCAGAGGAACTTGGGTTATCTTGGCTTGAGGTGGTGAAGCATGTCTGTCTCCATGTCTCCTCCATTTAGACATTAAGAGAATTTTGCAGTGCATGTTGCTGTAAGCCTATGTTGGAGACTCTGGCTAGGTGACTGGAATTCCTAGAGCTCCCTTTCCAGTATGAGGAATTGGAGAGTAGAAAATCGACACTGCCCAACTTGAGTTATGAAATGATGGATCATTCCTGGGAACTTGGAGAGGCTATGGAAATGCGCAAGTCATGGGAGGCAGGAGATGGTGAGGTGGGCTGAGTCAGCTTGGCATTGTTCTAGATGATCTGGTGGGAGCTATTAGCAGGATAAATTGTTTCTTTCGAAGTCTCAGCCATTGAAGCCTTACTGTGGGCTTTCCAGGGGCTCTGGCAAAGCGAGAAATGACTAACCAGATCCTGCAAGTGGCCAGATTTTAAAGTCTTGCCTCTGAGTAGGAGTCTTGAAAGTGCCTGCTGCTGTTGCATCCGCTTCTCAACATGGAGGCTTTGTTGTGCATAGGTAGGTCACAGACTTYGAAGCAGCAGTTGATAGGTGAATCACAAGGGAAAGAGCATGCCAGCTTATCTTGGAGAGAAATTCCTTGTGGAGGAGGAAGTGTGTGCTGTTCTTGTGCTTGTCATTTGGGTAAACACTATAGAAACTATTAGCTTGTTTCAGATGACCCACGTATTTGGAATTTTTGCTGACCCCCATCACCAGTTGCCTTGACAGGGTACAGTGGATGAGTGGGCTGGAAGTGAGAGCAGAGAAGTGTATTATCCCAAAGTGGTCTATGCTAGAAAAGCCAGATGACCTCTGGAGCAAAATTCATAAGCCCTTGCTGTGTAAACTATTGTATGTTTATTATTCCCCACTGCTACTTCCCTGGCAATATTCTGATGTTAATGTTCTTTGCCTTTGCTCACTTGGAGTTTTTTTCCCAAAATTCAGGTTCATTCCGTTAATGCCTTTAGTGTCATGTCCACTTAAAAATGGTATGCCAAATTAAGTACTGAACATTTATCCCAAGTCAGTTGCTGAGTTAAATATAAACAGTCAGGAATGATAAAATATATACTTGAAGTGGTTTTTACACACACACTCACTGACTGTTGGGTGACACGACATACTTGAATATATGGTTTGTCACATCCATGCCTAAACCTGTTAATATAAGCAGTTGATACCTAATTTCACACATAACTTCATGTTATGTCTGGATAATCAGGAAAACTTGCTTTTTCTTTCTCTTGCCTCACTACGTGAGAAGAGGTGCAACKGAGCACTGGGTCACTGAAACATCCTAGGTGTTGCATCTTTATTGCTTTGAGTACAGTGTATCGTAGTAAACAATTTGAGTTTCCATAGCCAGATTGCCTCAAAACAAGACTTTTTGCCATCTTTGCCAAGTTCAGCTCTTGTCTGTAAAGGTGTAATCCTTTAGAGTAAGTGAAGTGTTAATGGAAGATCCTCAAAGTAATCAGGGGAAAGGGAAGTTCATGCATTTGACCCATTCCATGGGTCAGAACATGTCTACAAATAATTAAATATGCATTTGTTCACAAATTAATACACATTAACAGTGAAATTGCTGTATACCTGCAGACAATGACAAGCTGTTCTGTTCCAGCTCCATAGTGAAGGAGTTGGTTCCTTCTTGCCCGTTCTACTACTACACTGAGCTGAACTTTACCACACTGTCAGTGTAGGTTCTAGAGGAAAGTTTAAAATAAAGCAAAAAAAGGGGGTTTTTTTCTGTTCAAGAATCTGATCAGCATCAAACTACTTTTTCATTGATGCAAGAAATGGTTTTGATTCCAGAGTTAAAAATTKCCCACACAAGTTAGTACAGGTAGTTGTAGTACTGGCAGTAAGAAAAACATTGTGGATTTTGTATTAGGCATTTTTCCAGCTGCTTACATCCCAGAACTTTACATTCAGGCATAAACTGAGTGGATTTTTTGTATTGGACAAGATAAACTTGTATTTCTGGAAAAGATCTTAGCATCATTTCTAGCTAAAAGTGGCTGCATCAATTAATTCTCCAGGTCATCCCAGAATACAGGGGACTTGCAGAAGAATTGTCCTGTGTAAGCCACTGACATTCCCCTTCAGTCATAATCCTCCTGGAAAGTTCAAATGTGGTGGTTTTGGAACAGCAGCTCCCATCATTTGCTATCCATCTGCAAAATGGAGGCAGCAAGATTTAAGTGAGTGTGGAAACGACTTTCGCTTTCATCTTCATCTTGTCAGAACCCCAATGTGAGACTAGCAAATGCTCATTTGGAGAGATCCTCCAGTATCTCAGAAGCTCTCACTGGCACAGGAGGTTAGTTAGGATGTGCTGTTGGGGMTGGAGTTCCTGAGAGCTAGGAAAGATTTTGGAGGGCAGCATTTGYGCAGTTTATAAACAAGCTTTTTTTCATGAGYGAAGGGATTAACTTTCTGTTGTCACTTGCTGTAAGATTTTACAACTTATTTTAGCAGTGAGGTTTTCACATAGATGTAGCGAAGGTTAATGTTGGCAGTTTTGTTAAGTTCTATTGGCCGAGGAGTGAATTCCTGGAACAACCAAGAGTTCTACCTATAACATCTGTGAGCCATCACATTGGGTAGTGGGGAGCTTRTTGCTTTCCTTAAAAAGCAACTATTGCTGAAGAGATGAGGTGAAACATCTCTCTGGTCCTGAGCTATTGGTGTGATCCCATATAATATGGGATAATGGTATGGCTTCAAGAATGTAAACCTACAGTTTTTCTCTAAGGGAATCCTAAATGTTTAGCTTCTTGAGCTGTTCAGATGTTGGGTTTTCTTTTTTTTTTTTTTTTTTTTTTTTTTTTTTTTT
>NW_026623821.1:51669-91631 GCF_030028575.1 Malurus melanocephalus | reverse complement strand
GAAGGTAAACAGGACTTTTGCCTCTGGCATATGCCTGCTTGGGAATTTGGGTTAGTAATAGCTAGGTTATATCACAATTCAATAGTGGTATTTGTCCCTTAAATAGGAGAGGGAAAACAGGTCTGTTCAAAAATCACCTACTCTGGGATTTCTCTGTGCTGTTAAGGCTTCTCCCCCACTCCACCACTTGAGTCTTCTGCTCAAGCATATAACGAGAAGTTGCTTTCTTTTGAGGAAAGATTGATTGGTGTGAAGTGGTTACTGCAAAGTTAAGAATGCTAAAATAGAAAGCAACTTGGGGAAAAGGTGCTCACAAGTTATTAATGGAGAACTGACTCTATAATGTCATTCTTCCTGTTAATATATTCCATTATTAATTGTGAATCTTGTTTTTACATATTGTCAAATTTGTCTTCATTTCTTAAGTTAGATTTGTAGGAGGATACTTTTGTATCAGGATAAAACAGTGACTTTGCATGATTCACTTTTTGCTTTCAAAACCAGTTAGAGATCTTAAATAATTTTCAAACAGCTTGGATATGTAAAAACGCAGATTTGTGTCCAGCAGAGCCTGCAAAAGTGCAGCMGACTCTTGAGGTACCTGGTTACTATTTTGGTAAATCTATTCCAGCCTCTTGAGTTTGTGCTTTGGCCTGATGGGAGCAGCTGCTCTGTGGGCAGGTCACACATGAGTCCATAAAATAGCCAAGTGGGAAGGGTTGTATTATGGGTACCAGCTGTACTGCTGTTAACACAAGTTTCACTTGTTCACTTTCCTAGTGTTAAAAAAAGCATAAAATTACACATTTWAATCAGTGGTACAGCCAGCATCTGATAACAGTAATAGCTGGCTTGCCAGATGGAAGATGCATCTGAATGCTTAGCTCAGGGTCAAGTAGATGCTTGCCTGGAGAGCTGAGCTTGGAACTCCTGCTACTCAATAAATAAGAAGGTTTTCTTTCTCAAACCTTAGGCTTCTATGAATACCACCTTGGCTCTTTTGTGGATGTGGTTAAATAGACCAGTTAGGATATGAACTGATGCAGAAATACTCCAAAGGCTGGATCCTGGGAAAAAACGGTTGAACAATCCAATTGTCCTGCTGCAAATGGCTTCTGAAGCCTYCTACTGCCCCATTCTGTGTCTGGGAGTTTGAGCTGTGATGCTACTGTAACCGTAGTTAGCCCAGAGATTCAGTGTTTGTTTGGATGGGTCTGCCTTGTAGGGAAGTTGTTTCTAACAGTCTTTGCTTGCTTTTCACTAGGGTCCATTAAATAGTGAGTCTTCCAACCAGAGCTTGTGCAGCGTGGGCTCTCTGAGCGATAAGGAATTGGAGGTAAGCAGACACAACTCCTAAGGGTAGTTGGGTTTAAGGGGAGCATAATTGAACACAAAACATGGAACAAATTGTGTGAGAGTCAGTGACWGTCATCTTAGTTTGGAGAGTGAAAGGGATCAGGGAAGTATTTAGCTTGACCAGGCTTTGAACTTCGGTGTGAAGCTCCTCCTTGAAGCTTCCCACCATTCCAGGCAGATTTTACCTAATCTCAAACACAGCATTCATGAAGTTGAGCTTAGGAAACTGTTTTCAGTTCATTGTGATTTGTTTGGGTACACTTTTGGATACACATAAAAAGCCAGAGGGCATTAATGGAAAAGTTTGCCGTGTCTGTCAAAATATGTGAATTTGCCTAAGCCTGTACAAGGCAGAGTGTTTTTGTGGATTTCTCTGTGGAAGTTTGGGGAGGTGAAAATTGGTGCTTTGTTCCTGGTTAATCTCACTGCTTTAGGATTARCTATTTCAAAATACTTGCTAAACCAGCAAAATGAGTTGTAGTTGGATTTTTACTCTAAAATTCCATGTTAATAAACCAAAATCTCAGATATAAGAGCATTTTCTTATGCATTTCTTATGAATTTCTCCCATAGTTGTCAGGGAAATTTTTGATCTTATTTCCCTCTATTATATAGCAATACTGATATGCGGGGCTTTTGAGAATGCAGTATCTTAAACTCCATAAAGTAAGTGTAGTTAATAGTGAAAATCTGACTATTCATTCTTATGATTGTTTTTTTTTTTCTAATGAACTTTTGTGGAGAGATATAATTGACCAAGCTGATGTACTTGAATCTCCTGTTCCTTGCTTTTTCAGTCTGTAACAGATAATGTTGTGTGTCATTTTTGTTATGTAAGTACTTGAATGGAAAAACAATTTAAACTGAATCTCATTAATATGYTCACAGCTCCATAGAGGCTGTAATGGAGTCTGTGGTGATACAGTCACGCCAACGTTGTTCAGGAGCTGCTCTTTACAATACAGGAGGCAATGTCACTGGCTTTTACACGTACAGGGGCTGTAGCACAAGTCTCTAGGTAGTTCTGKAGTTTTCAGTCTCCTCATTCTAAAAAAAGTATCTTGCTGACACAGTAACCATATTTGTCTTAACATTCCCTCCATCCTCTTAGGAAAACAACTCTGTGTCTATAAGTGCCCAGCTGATACATGTAGATGTCCAGCACCCACTATGGACACAGCCAGCTTTAGATTCAACTTTATCCTTTTTATCCTACTGAAGGAGGGACATTGATTTCTGTGCTTAGCATGTGCAAGTCTTTTGGTAGAGATCTTTAAACAGGATACTTGAGATTTGGGTTTGCGAAGAGCATGAAACTTATGTTTACCACAGACTCTCTGGCCATGGCTTTCCCTTCTTCCAGAGCTGTGTTTTGCACACAGTTTCCCTGCCCCTGGCTATAGTTTAGTGGTGGCTGCAGTGACTGGAGAACATAACAGGAATTATTTGGGACACTTTGGGATAAGAGATGTTTTTAAAATGGCAATGGTGATGGGAATGACAAGACGTGTTTCTTTTCAGCAACCTCAGTGAGCAGCTTCCAGCASTGCTTTTCAATGCCTTTGGCAGGTTTGGCCACAGATGTGATCCTGGTGACAGGGAAACCACCATGCCAGGGTCTCCTCCATTCTCACATGTTTAGGCTTGCTAACCTTGTACTGATAAATAGGCATGACACTTCTGGAGCCCTCAGGTCTGTCAACTGTGCACTATTGTGCCTGTGCATAAATAAATGGATTGTGCATAAATCCACTGATCGGCTGCCCATCAGGTCTCTGGGTGCTCACAGAAATGGCACTTGCGGCTAATCCTTGACTTCAATGAGAGCAGGTGAGGAGCCAACAGAAGTCTAGGTGAATCACTGCATCTGTAACAGCTTTGTCCTGGCTGCTATSCTGGGATAGTTCTCAGAGCCATCTCTAGTGGGCTTTGGGAAGAAGCATTACCTGCAGGCACAGTGAATTGGCTTAAGAGACTGTGAATGGACTGCAGATTCATATGTCAATACTTAAACCTCTCATCATTATTGCCCTGGTAACAGTACTATGACCACGTTGAAGTGGTTTACACAGAATTTTATAAGTGTTCGAGCTTGTTCTGCTAAGGTCACTGGACCTGTGAGGTCACTGGCAGTAGAGGCTGGCTTGCAGCAGCTGAAATGGGAAAAATAAATTTACCTCCTTGTTAAGCACATTCTCTCCCTCCTGCAGCACATCTATGGGAAGGTAGTAGCTCTTTGAGACCAGCTGTTTCTTTAAGTACCAACAATAGAAACAAATGCACCAGGGAAGTGTAACGGCCACTGGGATATGGAACAGATCATTGTGTTTGGGCATTTTCTTTAAATCAGGGAATAAGAGCAGTAATGTTAATTTTGAAATATTATTTAACAGACTCCCGAGAAAAAGCAGAATGACCAGCGGAATAGGAAGAGGAAAGCAGAAGCCTATGAGACCAGTCAAGGTAATCCACACTCTGGCCCTGCCACAGGATTGTCACCTGCATGATGACTCTGGCACATGGTACACCGGCAGTGTCCTAGGAAACTAATAACTCTTCTCAAGGGTGTGTCAGACAGCTTGTTCTAAACTACTCCATCATGGTGTATTCTCTTCTGGGAGCCTTGTTATCTTTAATGGCAGAAAAATACTTGGCTTACTGAAACACACTCTTGTATTTTTAYAGGACAGGCTGGCCAGAGGTTTCATATGCTGCTCTGAAGTACTGTTTTGGTCCTGTGTCACTACGTATACAGCCGCCAGTGTTCAGAATACAGCCTGTAGTCTCTTACATTGCTTTCCAAGATGTGTGTCTGCTTTGTTAGAGCAAGTTTTTGCCCTGACAAATCAGGAACAAGGTGTGCCCAAGCAGGCASTGCTGTCCTCAGTGCTGTGGAAAACCTTGGCATGTTCAATCCTAATTCAGATTTTCTAGCAAATGGGCAGAGGGGCAGGTTTTGATTTCTTTAGTTCTTAACAARAAAGTAATGAAAATTGTGTTGACAAGAACTGCTTTGATAATATGATAATAAGAGAAAAGGGCTAAGTTTTAATGAGCTGATGTTAAGCCACTGCTAATTATCTCTGAACWCTTACAGGAATGCTTTTGAGAGATCTAATATGCAGTAATTTATCTGAAGGTGGAGGAGTAAAAGTACCCTTTGCTCTTTCCTTATCTTGAAGGAAATTTTGGAGAAGCTATGCAACAGTCAAGACCTTTAGTGCTTTCTGAGTACTTCAGCAAGTGCAAATGCTGTTTGATTTGATCTGACATGTTTGGAACTGAGAGTTAATTGAATTGTCAACTGTAGAGCCTCACAAAAACAGCACAAGGACTGTAACTCTGGGCCAGGCCTTTGTTGTGCAGAAGCTTTGTTGTGATAGGTGTTGCACTCAACAGGAAAAGGAGCGTTAAAATGCAGAGGAGATTTTTAGAATGGCAGGATAACTTCAGTTCTTAAAAGTGCAACTCTTTTTTTAATCCTTTRCTTTCCTTTTTAGGGAAAGGCACTCCTAGAGGACATAAAATTAGTGATTATTTTGAGGTAAGAACTTCTCATTGACAAATCTGCCTGAATTCACATTTTGCAAAATCTGTAGATGGAAGTTTGTGATGTGACATTGTTACTTATCCATCATTGGGATCATAGATTGATGATGCCAACCTGATAAGCTCAGATCTGATTAGGCAGAGGATATGAAGAAGTTGATTTTTAAGTTAACATGTAGTTGAACAATTCATAAGGCATGTTTTTCACTTAAGTATACATTTGAGATTGATTTCTGTTGGAACCTGGTTTTCAGTTGAGGATGTCTCTAGGTATGCAAACAGTTTTGATGAGGGTCCAGTGCTGCAAAAGAGCCCACCTGCACAATTCTGCTTATTGGAATGGGAAGTTGTTTACAAGGTTCGCTCTTCAGAAAAACTCCACTTGGGAGGCTGCCATCCTAGGGAMCATGGAAACCCCTCCCCAAAACAATGGTGGACATTCCGAAAATTAGTATTCTTTTTGCAGTATTCTGTGTAATGTCTGAAGTTTTGCTAGGTTTGCATAATCCAGAACTGTAGTTTTTCTCCTAAGTTTCATTCTTTATTTAATAGCATAACTCTGAGTCACAAATTAAGTGCTTATTATACTTCTTTCCTGGGTATGAGTGGTACACTAGAGGGGTTTCTGTACCAACTGGAGCAGTTCCCAGCTCCTTACCTGTCCTGCCTCTAACAGTGACTTRCAAAGGTGCTTCAGTGGACATGAATGTTCATTACCACTCCTGTGGTGCACATCAGACACGTCYCCACACAGGGAAAAGACTTCCTAGTTCCATAGAGTAAATAACTGATCTATGGACAAGTTGCAGCTTTATGTCATTTTGTGTTACAAAGGAAAACATACTCAGTACAAATACAAGTGTATTTGTATTTCTGTTATTTTTGAAAACTGCTTGAAGTGTTAAGGTTTTCCTCTTAATTTATGTTCCATTTATTTAAATGATTCCCTGAAGCCTATAAGGCTTCATTTTTAAGATAAATGTGTTTCTTCTGTCTGTGTTATATTTGGTTAAATGTAGTATCTCTGTGGAATTCCTAATGATACAATCTGTTTGTGTGCCCAGTTTGCTGGGGGCAGTGGCCCAGGAACCAGTCCCGGCAGAAGTGTGCCGCCCGTCGCCAGATCCTCTCCGCAGCATTCCCTGTCTAACCCCTTGCCGGTGAGTGTTCYTGGGGACACTGCTGATGGCCTGGCATCAGTTAACTTGGTGGCCATGCTTGAGACAGGTAATACAAGATTATGGACAGGGAAGKGTCTTTTGGTGAGTAATTTGGCTTGTTGTCCATTTTAAATCTGAAACTGGGTTGTGAGAGCGAAGCCATGTCTAGGACCCTGGGACAGTGGCTAGTCGAGCTGTAGCTGATATGAGGATCTGAGCTTAAAGTGTGCTGGATGAATGTTTCAAACATGTTGTGTAGGTACAGAGGAATCCTGGTCCTTAATAAAGGTGGAACTGACMCATTGGTTACCCTGTATTCTGTTGTAGCCCATTAACTTCTGTGTGGAGCTGGGAGTATATTGTGTGTTTGTGCAGCACTAGCCAGTGATAGTCTGATCTTGGTTGGACCCCTTGAGTATCTTGAAAAACGTACACACCACAATTATTTTGGGAAGGTCTTTTACTTCTGTTCATGTGCACATGACTTGCAAGRGGCATTAGCAAAAGTTTGCAGAGAAATGTGTGTGCATGTTCAGTTGGTGCTGKTTTTTGGTATGTAGTCCCACTTGCAGCATTTCTGTGAGATCTGGATGTGAAGAAGTAACCAGTGTTTTTAAGCCATTTTAGGACAGAGCAGCTAAAAAAATTGGCTGCACCTAGCAGAGCAGTATTCAGAGGCACTGGTGCCTGAACTTTAGTTTTGACCATTAGCTGGGCCCTTCTTKAAAAATTTTCAGCATTTGTTGAGTGTCACAAAAGTCTGGAGACATTGTGGGAAAAGTTGGTATTCCCAAAACCAAATTCAAAGTCTTTAGTGAGTATATTATTCTGCAGAGACCTTTGCACAGTTCCTGAGCTAAACCCCAACACTGAACACTCTGCTCRGAATTCCACATGTTGCTAGATTTCAGCAGCTTTGTAATGCTGCTTGAAGGGAGAGCTTCACATATACTTCTAGATATTTTTTAATATTTCTAAAAATTAAAATACATCGTACTAATTAAATGGACTTTCATCGTGTCATGTATTCATTCACTAAYGCATCTCTTTAAAGAGACGTTAATGAAGAAATAGTGTCTCTGAATGTTGCACAAATGTGAGGGATTAAGCACAATACTTTATTTCAGCAGATGAGATAACCCACGATGGGACAAGTGGGTTCTTCCTTTGGTTTTCTTCTTCTATGCTTGTATGCATTGAGTAGGTARAAGTTGAACAGAGTATTTCTGGTGAATATTGATGTTGCAGTTAGTTTCAGCCAGGCCAGTTTGTCTCTCTCCTTACACAGGTGCTTGTGTTTATCTTCTGTTCTTTGCTCTTGCAGATAAACCTGTGATGTTTGCTTGTTCATAATAAACTATTCTGGGCCTTTGCCAGATCTCTTCTTATAAACTGAATGTCAGTGGTTTGATCTAATCCCCAGAAAAATGGGGGGATACGTGAAAATTGAAGAACATTGAGTGTCTTACTCATTACAGGTGTCAGTGTGATCTCAGAAGTAAGCAGAGTGTTAAAATGTCTTTCACAGGAGACAAACCTCCAGACTTGAATTAATCTGTATTGTATTGCAAAATTTCTGCAAACTTACAGAGGAATTGTAAAGGCTTCAGGTTRTTACTTTTTCTCTTCAAATCTCTTGACTGGTTTGAATTGCCTTACTTCTCATTTGATCAGAATGATCTGCAGGTCTTGAGACTCTTGCAAGGCCACTCAGGCACAAGCATTCTTTTGGGGAAGGAAGCACACTCTTGACATCGGTAATGTTAGCCAGAAAACAGGTTGCTATTCAGATTTTTAAGAAAAACTGAAGCCTGACCTGACGTCTGCTTTCTCTGAGGCATTTGCCTGGCCCAGAGTTACAGCTTGGAAGAGCTTGGATGATTATTACCCAGACTGCCAAGTTTTAGTAGTGATGGTGTGGCTTTGGAAACCAGGACACTGAGATGCTGTGTGCTACAATCAGTATAGCTCAGATGATTCTTGTTGTTAAACACAGTTCCTCCATCACAGCTGGAAAACTAATCTGCAGGAGAAAGGAGTTGGCCTTTAAGACATGTAATGGACCTTGAAAGGATTTTGGGAATGAATTGGTACTTCACTTATCTTGCAGGAGATGGGCCCCAGCTATAACGACAGGAGTGAGTTTACCCTGATATGTGGGTCCTAGACATGGTTAGGTTGCTGCCATTTAGCAGTTCTGATTCAGTTTACTTTACCAGAACAGCAATGTATCAATAAATTGGCTGTTTGAAAATGAGTCCTTTAGAAGCATCCAAAAATATAAATGTGAATGCATTGACCAAAATCCCAATGTAAATTTTTGGACCTGCAATCTGTTTTTTCCCACTGACTCTGAAGCATATGTAAAGGAAAGGGGCGTGTTAACTGACAAGGAATTCTGTCCTAYGTGTTCATTTGTTAGGGTTTTTTAATTGTTACTTTAATTTCCTTGTTGCTGTYTGCCATTGGAACAATCACTGCGGGAGTCCTGTTTGAGTTATCAGATCCTCACCATGCTGCCTGCTCATTCCTGAGCTGCTGCTTCACTGACATCAGTTTTGGCAGAGTCAGAGAATCGCTTTTTTTAAATTTTATTAAAAAAAAAAAAAAAAAAGGAGTTCATTGTCTGTTTTTTGACTGTGTTGCAGCGGCGAGTGGAGCAGCCGCTGTATGGGGTAGACGGCAGCGCAGCCAAGGAGCCTCAGGAGGAACATTCTGCTCTGCCAACGCTGATGTCGGTGATGCTGGCGAAGCAGCGGCTAGAGAATGAGCAGCTGGCACAGAGGGGAGGTGGCCTCTGTTTTACTTTTGTCTCGGTGAGCAGCTCTGAAAAGATTTAAATCCTAAGGCATGTCTAGTTAAGGGATGGGGAATTTGAAGCTTTTCTGCCCAAGCACAGCTTCGTTTTTTGCTGACCCCTGTCTGTCACCTTCTGGTAAGTTTATCTTCCTTGTGAAGAGCTCTAGGTGCCAAGCTTTGCTTGTTTAATAAAATGGTGTGAGTTTTAAAGTTAACAGCTCAAAATCTCACATGGATCAAAATGATGTCATCTGAGAGGCTAATTGATAGATGCAGAAAAGCAAAAGATTGAAGTATAGTCTTGTGAGAAGTGTTTGGTTTGGCCTTGCTGAATATCAGCTGCCATGAATTATATCAGGCTTTTAAAAGCTTTGTCTTTAGCAAGTTAGGCCAGGCTTCTTGAAAGAAACTGACACTGATTTTACTGAACTGAATCTCTAAAGAATCCTTAAACCTGAGCATGAAAGTGTGGTGCAGACCAAGCTGCAGCACCAGTGTGGAGATGAATACATCTGCACAGGCACTGGTGATCATGCTGAGGGACATGTAACAATACACAACTTTCTTTTACAGGCCCAGCAAGGCAGCCCATCTTCTACCGGATCAGGGAACACTGAGCATTCCTGCACCTCYCAAAAACAGATTTCCATCCAGCACAAACAGTCACAGGTATAGCTCACTAGACAATAAAGCTCTTGGATGTGAGGTTGAAGCTTGATGCAGCTTGTCCACTGTGCCAGAAGGTGCCACTGGTCATTGACATGATGTTTCCAGTGTGAAGAGCCAGTATTCCCAACTCCATCTGTAACTACTGAGTGAAGTGAATCACTCTGAGCTTTGTTCCTCATCCTTCAAAGAATGTTTTCAGTTGCTGCTGCTGGAGTTTGTCCAATCTGCTACTGAGGCTTTTCTGTGTCAATGCTGTGGGCAGTTTGTCAGCTGTGTGTGATTGTGCTTGGAAGAGGAACACCTCAGCTCTGTCTGTTYCTGCAGTGTTGTATCCTCAATGTTCTTCCTGTCTCTGGAATTGCAGGTGTGAAGGAACCCTTAGTGATAGTTGTGAATGTCTCTGTTGAAGCGCTGGGTCTGTTCAGGTGCTGGGTCATGGGTGCATCACATTGCTTACAGTAGAAATGGCCACAGTCTGGCTGGCATCTCTTTGGCCTCTGTAGAGTCCACTCRTGAAATAGTTTGTCCTGTCAAGGTGGAACATAATGTGCTCCTGAAAGTGCTTTTCAGCAGCTTCACTGAGCTGGTGTCAAGAGAATGAGTAGCTCTTTTGACTCTAGTGCTATCTTTTTGGTACCTTTTAAATTATTTCGATTCTTTTAGCTTTGTCATCTTCTGTTGCTTGCCAGGGTGCCCAGCTTTATCTGCAATGCACCTGTTTTGTTTCTTCTCCAAGCCTGCTTTTAATCTTCTTTGGATTTTCATCTCATATCTCTCTGTGTCTTCCCTTGAGCAATTTTTGAACAATCAGTTCCTTACACCAGTCTGTGTCAGAGATTATTTTATTGCTGGGAGGGTCCATTCACCATTAACCCTTGCAGGTGGTACAAGTTCTCTGTTCACCAAGGACAGCAATTCCCGCTCTAGTGGTACTCACTTGATCAAATCTGAGCTYTGTTGTGTCACTAAGGTTGCATTTGTTGTCTCTGTTGTTAAAATGCTGGTCTGGGAAGATCCTGTTTCCTGACAGTGCATGGTCAGGAGAGAATGATGTGAGAATGATGCCACTGTTCAAGAACCTGCCAGAGATTATGTCAATCTTTGCTSTCCCAGCACCATGCTTAAAACAGTGGTCCTGCCTGGAAGGGAGCAAGGTGTTTTTATTTTCTTCTGTGCTTAACGTGCCCGCAAGGTCCATGTTCTTAGCAAGACCTCATCTGAGCAAGCATTCTGCCAGTGTTCAGGTTCGTTATATTCCCTGGAGGTCTAGGTGGAGCATACATGTGCAGGAAGGAATCTGAGAAGATATTTGGCTGCATGATGGGGACATGTACACAGTCTGGTTCTTCCCTTCCAAGCCTGATGGAGTTAAAAAATAGATAAACTTCTGTGATTCCCAGCTTGAATCACTCTTGGCAGTGCCAAAAGCAAATCAGCATGATGTGATTTCCTCAGTGTTTTCAGTCAGTACTAGGACCCAAATGCTCTGAGGTGACTTGGGATGAAGTCACATGTAAGTGCATGTATCCTGACTTCGTCTGACATCAGGCAAGCATGTCTGTGCACTTGCCAAACTGAAATAACAGTCACTTACAACTTTCTGTTGTTTGGCTACCAGCTGCACCAGGTTCTCCATAGACATCATGCACATGRCAAAGCTTTTCCTGCAGGCAGGAAGCATGAACCAATTTGAGGTACWGGTGAGATGACCTGCCCAGGCTTCCTCTTGGGATTTAGGCCTGTCTTGCTTGATGTGCAGTGCTGGCAGGTGCTCTGTTTGAGCTTTCCCATACTGGTCATATGTCAGGAAGGAACAGTCCTTACTACATGGTGTTGACTTCCAGGCAAGCTTGAAATTTGGAGAACAGTAATATGACAGCTCCACAGTAAGTAAGTCTGCTATCTGTTCTCAGAAATGGAATCTGTGTGTGCAGTCCAGGACAGTTTTCTCTGTGTTAACTTGGCTGTTCTAGATGCTGTGTTCACATACATACTGACTCCTTCCCCTTTTCTTCCGTACCCTTTAACTGGAGTGCTGAATCTGAAATATTCAAAGAATGTAGTGTGTGTCTTCTGTTCCTGGGTATAATGTTCACTTCACTGCTTCACTGAGGCTGTTTGAGATGTGCTGCACCCCATAAAACTTTCCAGATACTTTTCACGGAGGAGCTGTAAAGCTTCTGTCTCCAGTGGGCACTAAGACATCAGTTTATAAGCAACAAAAGCTTGTGCCCAATACTCTTCTGTCAATCTGTTATTTTAAAATGAATACCTGTTTTTTTTCTGTCAGGACCACTTTAGAGCYCTACATGTGTTGTCTTTGTCTGCAGATGGCTGTCTGCTTGTGAAAGATGATAAATTTGATATTCCAGCTAAGGGCTGGGATTTGGTGTGTTTTTTTTGTTCTTAAGCCTTTTTTCTCTACAAGCTCTCCTGCACAGAGACCACCAAAGAGTGTGCAAAACTCAACTATGAATATAAAATTTGCAGAACATGGAGGGTGTTTTAGGCTGTTGAGAGTTGCCAGTTTTTGCTCTTCAGAGCAGCTCCATACTGTTTGACTGCACCTCCTGTGCTGGAGGAGCCCACTGTGCAACAACAAAATGAATAATGGAGAACATTTTTCCTCGACTGCAAGGATGCAGGGGATCAGTTCTTCTGATATCTGGCAGTTCAGATCAGAGGGGGTTACACTGGGACATTATTTGCTAACTATTTGAAACATTATCTGTTTGTCTTAAACGTGGTTTATGATTATTTTTCCCTACAGTCTGACCTCACAATGGATAAAATATCTGCACTAGAAAACAGTAAGAACTCTGATTTGGAGAAGAAGGAGGGGAGGATAGATGACTTACTAAGAGTAAGTATTTGAAGTGGGACAACTGTTCTAATAGCTGCTGTTTAAAGGTACTTATAAAGCTTGTGCCAGCCAGGCTGCAGAKCAGGGACTTGTATACCATTTGTAGAACCAACACTTGCAAGGTAAAACAAGTATGGGCTTACCTGCAGGTTCACCTGGCTTTCAGACACTGTGTTTGGGGCTGCTTGAATCTAAGCAGTGTYTGGGAATGTATGGTGGAGAGTTGTTGTAGCTCAGTTGTTTGTGTCCTCAGCAATGTTGGCCTCCCTTTGAGCTGTTGCACRCTTGTGTATTTTGCTGGCTAACCTAACAGATTCCTCTGCAGAAATCGCAGAATCATGGAATCATTAAGGTTGCAAAAGACCTTCAAGATCACGAAGTCCAGCCATCAGTGTAGTGCCACCATCATGTTCACCACTAAACCATGTCTCAAATGCCACATCCACACATTTTTTGAACACTTCCAGGGATGGTGACTCCACCTCTGCCCCTTTTCTCTCCACCCAGTTACTCCCCTCTTCTAAGTCCTGAGGAGGTGACTCTGCCTTTTGTTTGGCAGCATTCTCAGTAGCCTCTCAGTAGCTTGGGAAGTCGTGTTCTGAAATGGTCATTCAGGAGAGTCAGAGATATATACAGAGATGAGGAGAATATCCTTTGGCCAAACCAAAAGAATAAAGCTCCTAATCCATTAGTGTTCTTCAGTAGAAGATAAAAACCTTTACATCAAGGATCTTAATGGAGGAAGGAGTTCTAAGTGACTTAGCTTTCATCASCTAGAGACACTGCTGTTGTGAAGTGTTGAAAAGCATTAGAAAGCACATAACAGGAGTAGAGGAAAGGCTGTGTGTGTCTGGTCTCAGCACCTGAAAGAGCTCAGTCAAGCTTATGGAGGCCTGGGACACATGGGAATTTGTGGGAAACAATCCATGAAGCAGGAAAGAGGTGGGGTTTTTTTTCCTTCTTTTTTCTTTTAATTATTCTTATTTTTTTTTACCAGACTATTAGCTGGAAGGGAGATGGTTAAATTTAACTGTAGTAATGAAAGTGGTTGCACTTACAGTTCTTCTGCATGCTTCGGTGGTGTGAAGCAGCAGCTGCCACTGGGAGCAGTCTGTGTAGAGTGACTGATGGAAAGTGACTTGAAAAGAATTTAACTGAAAGTACAAAGAGTTCCCCCATTCTTTTCCTCTGCCAGTATTGTGGCTAAAGAGGGAGATAGTCCAGGAATGACTAAGCAATTTTGAGACTTGGTAGCTGTGGCAAGTTCTTAATGTTTAACAAAAGAAAAGAAAGTTCACAGTCTGTTTGTACCTTAGTTACTCACATGTAAACTAGGATGACAGAGCTTCCTGGTTCTAGAGGGGTGTTAAGATGTTAGTTAAAAATTTAAGAGTTTGTCTTGGATGTTTTGCTAAAACTAAGCCCATTCTCTTACCCTGCTGGTTTGTTGACTTTTTTTCTGATCCCCACAGCTAGCTGGAGAAACTTCTTCCAAAGTGATGCTTAGTTTGGCTCTTCTGAGTGATTTAAAGTCACAAACTTTGTTCTCTATTAACTTTTAGGCCAACTGTGACTTGAGACGGCAGATAGAYGAGCAGCAGAAGATGCTGGAGAAGTACAAGGAGCGGTTGAATCGATGTGTAACAATGAGCAAAAAGCTTCTTATAGAAAAGGTTAGCAGGGGACATCTCTGCAGTCACAGTTCATGTCCTTGAAAACATCTTTGTCTTCTTAACAGTCAAAAGGTGCTCCTGTTGCTTTAGTGATACAAACAACTGGAATTCTGTCTTGGATTATTTCTCTGCAAACGGGAKTGTAATCCAAAGACTGAAGTGGTTCAGAATTTTCAGATTTGGTCACTTTGCACAGTGGCAGAGTGATCTCTTGCTTAAGTGAAACAGAGCTCTAAATGCAGCAGGCCCTGCTTGATTTGGAAACCCATACACCTGAAAAATGATGCTATGCAGCTCTGGGAATGCAGGAGCGGTGTCCCATTGTGCAGTGGAATTGCTCATGTCCCAGAGCACCTCTGCAGGTGATTCAGACCTTTCCTTCTTTCAAACCGCAAAGTTGGAGATTGTTGCTTTGTGTAAAACTGAAAACAACACATTAAAGACACTGGGGGCAGTGCCATGCTGCTGTTAACCAGCATCCAGCCTGCTTCAGTGTTGAAAGATTTCCAGCTTTCCTGATGGTTAAACAGGGTGGGGGTTGATTGCTCTTTCACCTGTCGGCCAATTATACCTATTGTTTGTGGGCACTGGATAGGCAAAACTACCCGGGTGCTGGCTGGGATATGCCATCTATTTGAGTTGATTTTGTCTCAGAGCTGATTGTTCTTGGCTGAGCAGGGCTTCCCTGTCTGGGAGTATTTGTAATTCTGGGTGAGGTGTTAGGTTGACTTGGTTTTCAGATTGATGCTTGTAGCTCCAGTGAGGAGCTTCACTGGTTCATCTCTTAATTCTATCTGACTGGAATTTTGCTGCTCTCATCTCAGGCCTTGGAAATCTCTCTTGGTTACCAGAAACAATCTGTGATAGACATGGCCACCTGAGTTTATGCATGTTAGTGACCTGAGATTGTGTCACTTCTGGACATGGTACAAGGCTAGGACTGAGCTGACTGACTACTGTACCTTAGTCTTAAGAGTGATCCAAGGTGCATTTTCTTCCTTCATCTCCTAAGAAGGGCCTGATCAGAGCTGGGCCTGCAGTCTAGCTAAGCTGCTGATAAAAAGGGATAGACAGTTTAAATGCTAGTGCCAAGCTGATTCCAAATGTTCACAGGATGAGTGAGCTGCCTAGGCAGTCATCAGGAGGGAAGAGTGAGGCTGAAATGTCAGGGAGGAGGTGAGCAGATGCATGTCAGACCAGTTTGAAGCACCAGCAATAATTTGATCAATGATATTCAACTGAGTTTCAGTAAACAGAACTGAAACAATAGGAAGTGGTAAGAATTGTTGTATTTAAAATATATACAGCCCTTAGCTGTAATTKATTGTATTTTTATGTGGGCTTTATTTTGCTTTCAGTCAAAGCAGGAGAAGATGGCATGCAGAGATAAGAGCATGCAGGATCGATTGAGGCTGGGGCACTTCACCACGGTGCGGCACGGCGCATCCTTCACCGAGCAGTGGACAGACGGCTATGCCTTCCAGAACCTCATCAAGTGAGGACAAACAGGRTTGTCTTTAACTTCAGAGGCAGAAATGAAAAAAGCCCCAGCAGTTGTCTATGATGTCTTGCATGTCAGAATGTGAGAATGGTCTGACTGATGCATGGAAGGGTGAGATAGGAGCTCCTGACAATGGGGAACTTTCAGGCTGAAGTGAGAAATCCATTTCCACTGAAACTTCCAGAGACTTGAACTGGAATGAAATGGTTTGAGTTGGCCTCTGGGCCAGCTGTTGTTCCCTGTTGGGAATCCTCAGTGCACCCACCTGGCTCTATGGTGCTTGGGGTGGAGGGGTGGACCCAAATCTCACATATATTGTGAGTCAATCAATTTGATTTGCATCCTTGTATATATTAGTCAAAGAAGGCTAATTAGCTATTAGCTTGCTGCCCTTTTTTTGTCTTTTTTTTGTTGTTTTTTTTTTTAAGTAGGAATTGGAGAAGCTTGAAAGAGAAAATCTATACTATTTAACTAGTTTTGCCTTCTGTTGATCAAAGTGATCAAAGGGGCTGCAGAAACYTGGAAAAGAAGATCAGAGACCCTTTTATGCAGGATGTTAATGGAAATATCCAGTCAATTCCCACTCGGCCTAGACCTTTAAGTAGGACTTGGCAAATTAATTGCACTAGAGAGTGATGTGAAATCCTTTAAAATCACATCACTTCTCTGTAGTCTGATAGGGAGGTGCAGCTCTTGTTAGGTGAAGATTAAGAACTTTATAATTCTTCCTTAGTTTGTRCTGTAAGAAAAAATTCTTCTGGAATACTTACCTGCAGCCTCAGTCCCTTTTTAAAAGGGAATTAGGTATGCAAATACTTMGGAAATTTAGACTTGACATTTCAAGAGTACTTTTATCACTGTAAAACGTTTCAAGACAGTCTTTTTATCTTAGAGGAGAGACCATTTCTGAGTGAAATCAGGAATGGTATTGGTTATAGTCCAGAGAATTTAGGATAGCTTAATTGTACTTTTGAAGTGTAAGGATACACATCTCAGGCAGTGCCGGACTTCAGGAATAGTTTTAACAGGAAAATCTGAGATTTAGAATAGAGGCTTCTAGGAAAAAGTGTGTGGAAAGTTAGTGACTTGCCATGGATCCTGGCTTTCTGTGGCATTAGCAACTCCTTTRGATGTCCTCTGCATGTATTAAACCTTCCACTTACTGAAAGGTTTCTGTGAGCCAGGATAATAATCCTCTTTTATGTAAAAATATCTTTAAAAATCTGACTCATCATGTTTGGCACATCCCCCTTTTCTGTACAAAAATATTTTGTTACAAATCTTACAAGTACAACTGCTTTGAAATTCATTACTCCAGTATGGTAAGTTCGGATGCTGAAGACAACCAAGTGCATACCCTTAGTTRTCTGAGTCGTGTTTTTTTCTTGCCTCTGCTTTTCAGACAACAGGAAAGGATAAATTCTCAGAGGGAAGAAATAGAAAGACAACGAAAAATGTTAGCAAAGCGGAAGCCACCGGCGATGGGCCAGACCCCTCCAGCAAGCACCGAGCAGAAGCAGCGCAAGAACAAGACCAATGGAGCAGAAAATGAAACGTAGGTTCCATGGCCTTCTTGATGCATGGCAAAGCCACATGCTTTGATTAGAGCACGAAATATCTCCTGGGAAATGGAATCTTGCCCTTGCCTTCAGGCTTCACTCCATGCACAAATGGATGTTGTGGAATCAGCCTGGCATTCAGCAACATCTGGCTGCAGTTCTAAATAGTTTTCAGTGAAGTAAMACAAGGATCGTTGCTGTGTCCAAATTTTGTAAGAGCTTAACTTTATTTTTTATGAGTGCAATAATTTTTTCAGTCATTCTGTTGTGTAAGGTGTGAAAATTGAGGTCTGACTTCAGGTTGCAAGTTCAGAATTTATATCAATATGAGGGTATAATATGTGATGCTTTTTKTAAAGGAAAACAAAATTATACACATTTAGAAGCCTTGATTTCTTGTAGTCTTTTCTGTGGAGAATTCAGAGTTAAGACTTTTCAAACAATTAATTTGGGTTGCTGAAGAAATAAGATGCTCTCTAAAGAAACAGTGCATTGAGCATTGGCATGTTTTTCAAAAAAGTTCTTCACACATACCTGATTCAGGGAAATGGTGGAAGTACTACGCTTCCCCTGGATTTTTTTTTCCCCCTGCCTATTTTGAAGTTACTGATGCTCTAAGAGACTTGATATTCTTGGAGAGTAAGGCTGGGTCTTGGAAGAAGTTTAGAACATTAGTTTTTCAAAAGTTTTTGTGAGTTGGAAATATTTAGTCAGAAACTTTGCCCTATCTTCTCCCAGTTCCCTTTACAAACTTCATTTAATTGCTGTAGTCTAATACCATAACTCTCATTGACACTTTTCATTTTTCACTATTAACTCTCCTGGGCTTGACTTGACCTGAAAGTTCTRGACGTCCTTTGAATTCTTGATCTTGATCTTTAAAAGGGCATGTGAGGCAAAAGCTTCAATGCCTTCACAGTCGCAGCAGAGATGGCACATGACTGGGTGAATCCTGATATTTAGGGTGCCCTCAGCTCCAGGGCTGTGCCCCCAAATGGAGTACTGGTATCTGCAGATCAGGTAGGTTATGCTGGAGAGCACTGGGTGCTTCCTGTAAATGAATAACTTGATTGGAGACATTTCCCCCTCATTCTGGCTGAAGGAGCCTGAAAAGATCAAACTAAAATTTTGAAGCTGTCCATTTGAATTGCCAGGTTTGAGCTGGGAAAAGCATTGCAGTGTCTGTACATGGATATTTTGACATGTTGCTATTCATTGTGGTAAGCTTTCAGTTCCAAAGGGAAGGATGAGCTTTCCTCATTTTTGTGGGATACTTTTTCTCCAGCAGTCTGGTGCAGCTCTAGTGTGGCATATTCTGGAGACATGGCAGCACAGGTCCTGATGTGCCCGGSTCATGTCTGTGATGCTTCTGCTTGTGCTGTGAGCCTGCCTTGGCATAATCCAGCTTTACCATGCTGTGCTAGGAAGCCTTTTAAGCTCCCAAGTCTTTCTCTGTTTCTTGCTGGTTTATCATTCTTCACTGATATAYTTTAGGGTGATATCTTCATGGTTTAGAAAACCTTCTTGTTGTGTGCTTGATAAAAATTACTTGCCAGGGTATGGATATGGTTCATGTGGAGTGTTGGGGCCTGTGTGAAAACACCGGGGTTTTTGCAAGTCAGCTGTAGCAGGCAGGACTGACTGACTACTTGCTTAATCATTGGTTATCCAGTAAGTGCATTTGTTGGACTGTTGTGTATCAGGAACAAAAATTTTGGAGGGAGGCTTCTTGCTGTGGAATTGCYACAGAGGCTGTTAGGCAATTTAAATATAAGTGTTTCTAAAAGTTGAATGAGAAGCAGGGAGAAGCAGAAATTCCTTTCTGATTTTTCGTTCCTCTTGGTTCACAGTTGTTGATGTGTCTTAAAAAGGAGAGGAAGGTCCCGTGATACAAATTTAAACACAAGCTCTCYCAAAATGAGTCTCTAGCCTGTAAATGAGAAAAG
This sequence comes from Malurus melanocephalus, assembly GCF_030028575.1. NCBI lineage: Eukaryota > Metazoa > Chordata > Aves > Passeriformes > Maluridae > Malurus > Malurus melanocephalus. Next base: position 72,556 of record NW_026623821.1, on the reverse strand, counting down.
GATTTTCATTCAGGAAGATTAATCTGCTGGGGCTGGTTGAGATTCATTAGGTCAGCTTGGGCTGCGTTAGAGGTAGGTAGGGTGTTTTCAGCATGTTTCTGTGAAACAGAGTGGTGTTTTTCTCAGAGCCACCTTGATTTTTGTGATGGTTGCTGTGACAGGCAGCTATTTTGAGCAGTGGTAACCTGGCAGTTCTCRTTACATCTCTACCCTAATGAGTAGACTGATGGTGTTTGTTATTTGTGCACAAGAATATGGGCAAATCTTGTTCCTGGTTTATCAATTGTCTCTATTCCTTACACAGCAACAGCAACCAAAGAATCACAGAATCATAAAGACCTAAACTCTTGGGACAGCCTTTTAGATTCTCTGAATCGCATTAAAATTCAGGCTGTGTGTGTGAATTAGGATTACAGGATGACAGAATGTACTGAGTTGGAGGGGGCTCAGCAGTTTTATATGAAATGAGACAAYATGTGACCATTTTTGATACTGGTTTTGTTTTATAGGTATCTTTAATTTGTAATAAGCAGTTCCTTCTGCTCGAGCTTCTTTCATAGGGAATTTGGCTTATGAGTTTTCCATTAATTATCAAGTAATGACTGCTTAGCCCTTGTTTCAAGTATATGGGCTCCATTATCAACAGAAGGAAATTTGAGCATTTCAGGATCAGCACTTCATGAGCTGGATGCTCTCTCTTCTCGATTTACTGAGTTAAGATCCCCCTGCACAGGTGTAGGACTTGGTCCCCTCTAGAAAGCAGTTGAGGTGTGGATGCTCTGGAGGCCTTCTGCACAAGCTTTATGTGAAGTACTGTGTAGAGTATAATTGCTGCTAGAGGAATCCTYCTGGGATATGTTTTGAACTTAATTTAGGTTGAAAAAAAGATATTTATGTGCTCTCACTTACAGGTCTTGTTTATGGAGTGAACAGATGCAATTGATTAAGGGTTTCATAGCTTTGTGTTCACATGTGATGCTTTTACCAAACTCCTTGTTGATACTATTGAGGCAATTAACAAAGTGATTAATTTTTCTTATACTAAAGATCTCAGCATGTCATTGCATTTTACAAGGGATGAGCTCTGTCACTGTTTTAGTGTAAGGCTGTGCTTTGCCTGTATCCTGTGTGGCACACTTGGCAAGGAAAAGATGTCAAAAACATAATGAAACCCCTTTTGAGCAGCCACCTAGAGCAGAAACTTCRCACATCATTTACTATCAATAAAATATGGATTATTCCCCTTATTCCATTGCTTCCCCTAACTCTACATGAGGTCATAAATACAGTAACATAAATTTCCCCAGGTTTCTCTGGGGAGCCACTTGACAGAACCTGAAACAGGAAAAAGTTTTGAATCCCGGGTCATTGCCCTGTTTGCAGTGGCTGAATGGCAAGGTGTGCTTCTAGTTCCAGAGTGAATAGCTGGGTTGAATTACCCAGCTTTTATTACAAAGAAAAAAATTTGAAAATGAGTCAGTAAAGCAAACTTTACATGGAAAAATAAGATGTGGAGTATCTGTGCTTTACTTTTCTGTATTTAGATTATGGTTTAGCTGTCTCATTAGAAGTCAGTAGCCTAGATTGGTGTTATTAGGGACTTGAATTTGAAATTTATCTATGTTGTTGAGGTTAAAGATTTTGTTCTCCTTTAGATTGATTATTAAAGTACAGATTGCAGAATTTATCTAAAAAAGTYGTTCTGGCTCTAGCTTCACTATTACAGAGTTGTTACTTCCACTGGCAATGTGCATTCTGCAGATGGTTCACTTTATCATGCTTGAAACCTAATGTGTTGAGTCTTTCTTTTTTATGCAGGTTAACATTAGCAGAATACCATGAACAGGARGAAATCTTCAAACTCCGACTAGGTCATCTTAAAAAGGTAAGAACTAGCTGCAGCAAAGGCTTTTTGTGCAGTATTCTGTGAACATAAGCATTTATCTTGAGAGGTCACTACTCATTTGATAATCAAGAAGGTTTTGTGCTTGAAAGGGATAGACAGGATTTTGTAATAGTTTTTTCAGAGCGGTGGTATTCACGAAAGATGTTCTTTGCTTCAATAAATAGATTTCTGTGTCCTTACAGTTAGGATTTCATGCAGAATTCAACTCTTTGATACATCTTCTGTCACTGTGACCTACCTTGTGCTGGACTCTAAAACATATATGACATGGGGAAATAGGAAGGAATGGACCAAGGGAAGAAAATTATAAGAACATAACAAAAAAATGCAACAGTCAGTGTCTTTTTCAATTCTTTGCAATATTGAGTAACCAACATTATCAGTCCAATAAAATCTCTTGGGCTTTGCAAACCAGTCCTGTTCAGGCAGCTGCAATGCATGTTTGTTCTCAAATACTTTGGCTTCAGTAGGAACTGTACTTGCAAGTGAGGTTATATTTAGATAAGCTGTTGGTTACCTTGAAAGTGAATGCAGTGACCTATCAGTAAGTTTTCTGGGACACTTCAACAGATGAAATACTCGGGGAAAAAAATAGGTGTCTTCTGCCATTTCCTGCTTAGGTGTGATCTCTGCTAAGGCCAAGGAGTTTCCTTTCTCAAATGAACCAAAGAGGAAGCAAACATCTTGCTGGAGTGCCCCTTCTTTTCTCAGGTGGTGCTCAAGCTCTGCATTTAGTTTATTTTCTGTAACCTTGACATACAAGGTGAACACAAGCTTGAATATAAGCTTGACRTACAAGGCTTCATTAATGCCTCCATACTCCTTGTTATTTTCAGTGGAAGGGAAAGTTACTGCACACCGGGAATCTGCTGGCAGTCTGCCTATTATGCTTTATTGACCTGTGAACAAAGAAAGTGATATGGCAGGGGAATGCTGCAGGCATGCTGGCTCTACAGCTCCCACATTGCTCCAGGGCATTAACTGCAGGTCCATCTATGCTGGCATGTAGCATTGCCCCCCTGGAATGGAGGAATCCATTTGGAAATGGACCTTAATGGAAAATGAAGTAATGTGTTGGGATTGTGGCATTGTCTAAAGCTGTGCTTATCCTTCTCCACTTTTGGAAACTGGCTCATTCTTTATGTCTAAAAATAGAACCAGTTGGAAAGGGAAGGAGCAGAGTCACAAGACAGATGGGTAATGGTGTCCCTTGAGTCACATACACAAATTGTACTGCTCGGGAGAATGTTTGAATTGAGGTTTGCAGTCCTTGCCACCACAATGTGAATTTTCATGCCATTGTTGAGAGCACCAGAGCTTCAACTGGACAAACACTAGGTTAGAACTTCCACATGGCATGGAAGGAGTGTTGAGGAACACTCTGACCTGTTTGARCAGTTACCACTAGCAGTTCTCTCGCACTTCCCATACTGTCCAGATGCTGCTTCATCCCACTTGGCATCATGATGTCCCTGCTCTTACTGTGGAGGGCTGTCTTTTCTCTCTTGTCCCACTAGAACTGAAATTCCTTCACAAAAGMYGCATAGCACTTACCCAGAGAAGGARCAAGACCACRGCAACMAGCCTTTTTAATTAGAGAAAATACTAGAAACAAGGAGGTGTAAAGATACGTCTCCTCCTGTCTGTGTAGGTGTGAACAGAATTGCCCARTCAGTTTTCATTCCTGTTACTTGCCACCTGATTCTGACTGACTATCTCTCTGGTCTCCTAGACAAGTTTTATAACCTCTAATAGAMCTCTTCCGAAGTGGAATTGAAGTTGTGCTTCCATAAATGAGGTGGAAATGCTACCTGCAGTGCCTTACAGTGTTGTGTTTTCCTATTGATTTTTCGTTGTGCAGGAAGAAGCAGAGATCCAGGCAGAGCTGGAACGGCTAGAGAGGGTTAGAAATCTGCACATCAGGGAATTGAAAAGGATACACAATGAAGATAACTCACAGTAAGCATGGGATTCAGGGATAAGAACTTACAGTAATTTTTTATTTGTTCTCTTCATAATGAGAAACAGTTTTTTCATAATGGGATACACTTAATCTTTTTTAAATTGATGTTGTAACTCAATAGCACTTGACTGTGGGTTGGTAGAGCTACAGCTTGAAGTTCATGTAAGACAAAGGCTTCCAAGTGCATCAAGGTATCATTAAATAGTCTTTCATTGGTGCAGTGATCAAATAGCATCAAGTCTGTCAGTCATTAACATGATTATAATATTTCTCTGTCTTAGCTGTGMAGTAGCTGTAATTTATTGTGCAGAGGATTTCATTATTTCTGTCTTATACTGTGTCTTTCTCACCAGATTTAAAGACCATCCAACGCTAAATGATAGGTATTTGTTGCTACATCTTCTGGGTAGAGGTGGCTTCAGTGAAGTATATAAGGTAACTTTGAAGTGGCAGTCTGGTGTAATCTGAATCTGCAGGAAGCAGAATTTTTACACTTGTTTTCTCCATGTTGTTTGTGGTTATGGAGGGAAGAAGGGAGGACAAAGCTCATGGTGCATCTGGCTTGCATTAGACATCAGAKTTAAGATATTCAGTTGCTGGCCTTGTCCACAGAAGTCAAATTTCCTTCAAATACGTGTCAAAAAACATTGTACCAACAACAAACCAAAGGACAAACTGTCTTCAGTTTTAGTTAGGACTGAGAAGCAAGCCATTTGTTTCTTCAGATGTTACACACAAATATCTGCAGTGGCTAAGCCTTACTGAGATGGCACAGCAAGTCTGAACRTCTCTGTAAATAAGAGAAAATAGTGCCAATAAGAGCAAAACCTGTACTCCCTGGGGGTTATAAGGCTTTGTTTCTTGTGCCTTAATTTTACCCTCTGAAGTRGCAGACTGGGGGGCAGTGTGTGTGTAGTTCTGGAACTTCCTTAGAACYGAGGATTCCTGGTCTGTCAGCATTCTTGACAGCCAAGACCTGGGGTACTTTGGTGCTTGCTGTTTGACTATTACACTTAGAGCCATTCCAATTCTCAGTGTTCCCTATCTGTACTCAGGAGTTTCGAATTMATGTTGAATTTGGCTAGAAAGGAAATAATTATGCCAATGCAAACATTGGAAATTTCATGGTGCTTTATTTTTGATGCAGCACAACAACAGGTAGCTAGACTAAGGGGACTAGACCACTTAGTTTGGGAGGAAAAAAAGAATGCAAGCTGTGTGTAAATACTTTGAGCTGCTCTGCTGGCTAAGCAGAAAGTTTTGGCTCTGCAGATGAAAGCAAGAGGGTATGAATGAGTCCTACTCGCCTGCTCTTAAGAGTTGTAACTGTTACTAAAACAATTGCTTAGCCCTTCTTCTCCAGGGTCTTGGCCAATTCTTAAGTATTAGGAATTAAGTGGACAACTTTTGAGATGAACACACATTATGCCTGTTTGCTTACCGAAGTATTTTGTCCTGTCCTGCAAATTACGAGGACATCTGTTGCTGCTTTTAGGCARGGTAGAAGATTTTTGCATTGCTCCTTGAGCACAGTTTCAGAGGTCCATTCTTTAAGAACTGTTTAAATAATGAAAAAGTGGAGGGAAAGAAAAAGCACAAGATCACSCAGCTCTGCCACTGAATTTTCTATCTTCTAACTGTGCTGGAACATTGTACTCCAAGTTGGAGGGCTGAGCTACCAGTGTGAAACAAAGCATTGAAAAATCTTCTGWATTTTGGTGGTTTTTTATTAATTCAAGTGTAGAAAATGAATTGTGGACTTGGGGGAATAGGGCAGGATCTTTCCCACTAAAAAAAAAACTGTCCATATTTTGATAATTTGGTCTTTCTGGTCCCTTTGTAGCTCTGGTAGTAAAATGTCAGAATAAATGCAGCCTGAGTTAGATTCCGTGGGGAAGGTCAGATCAAAGCACAGAATATTCAATTGTTTTCAGAATTACTTCAATTCATTAGTGAAACTTACTACATCATAATGTGGGTTTGCTTTTCCCTCACTGTGTTGCAATGCTGATTTCCTTCCTGGGTGGGGACATTGGTTTGTTAGAGCTTCTCTGCTTTTGCAGTGTTAACTTGAGGCTGTGATTCCTACTGATTTTCAGCTCTTCTCTCTGCAGGCRTTTGATTTAACAGAACAGAGATACGTAGCTGTGAAAATACACCAGTTAAATAAAAATTGGAGGGATGAGAAGAAAGAAAACTATCATAAGTAAGTGAGCTTGTAAAGCAGCCAGCCATGTTTCCTAGTTCCTCCTGCTTTTGGTTATCCAGTGCCTGTGAACAGGTTGCCAATTTTTTCCTGTGTTTGCCACATTTCAAAAGACACTTTCTATCCCAATAGCTACTTGCAAAAGTTCTGGTCAGGTTAGAGATGTTTTAAATGTGTGCATACACAGAGTTTTGTACAAGCCTTGTGGCTTCGCGTTTTAAAGCACCAGTACTCTGTGAGGAAAGTGCTAAAGTGGCTTCTCCTCTCTGAAATGTTCAAGCTGTTTCATGGGAAATGATTTTTCATGCCCATCTTCCAGGTACACACCTGTGTTCAGCTCTCTGGAAGCCTCCCCCTTCCGTTTGTTTCCTAAAATGAGTGTTCCTAATTGGGCTTTCCAGTACCTGAAGGGAGCCTGCAAGAAAGATGTAAAAGAGACTATTTACAAGGGCSTGGAGTGACAGAACAAGGGRGAATGGCTYCAACCTGACAGGAGCAGGGTTAAATTAAATATTAGGAAGAAATTCTTTACTGGAAGCCTTTTGCTCTTGGTAACTCTTGAGCCCTAATGCCATTGGTTAGATAACTCTGCAGAATGACAGCCAAGCCTTCCCCTTAGGACTTCCAGGATAAAGCTATATTCTTAATTCCGTAACAAGTCCCTGGGACAAACTRAGCTGAATTTGAAGCCTGGAAACTAGGCTGTTGAGCATTGTGGAATTCTTCTAGAACTTACTGATTGTCGTATTCAGCTATCTTGGATCCCTTAAGGATTTATGAGATTATTCTATTTTGGCAAGGAGTCCYATTAATCAAGATGAGGTATTTTGTRGCATTGTCAGRGTTGGTGCTGCMCTTGGGTTCTGTGGTTCCCAAGAGCTGTTGTGCAGTTCCTCCTTCACTTACTTTTTCTGAAGCTGTCTGAGGAGCATGCATGGGTTTGATTTGGGCTGGATGCTGTGTGGTATGTCTGAATTCACTATCTGGAGAAATTAGAATTAAGTCACTTGCATGACTAATGCTCAGACTTTGCTGTTTTCAGACATGCATGTAGAGAGTACAGAATTCACAAAGAACTGGATCACCCTCGAATAGTTAAACTATATGACTACTTCTCACTGGATACTGACTCGTAAGTTGTGTTGCTGTGTCCTTTCCCGTGGTTTGACCTATTAATTACAGGCAAAATATTTAAAACTTTCCAGGAGAGTCCAGAAAGTGTCCACACCAATGTTAGACTTTACTGCAGAGATAACCGAGGTGTACTTGCAGCATACACTGGTTTTCTAGAGAATCAAGCTCACAAACCAGTGTGTTGTATTCTGTCAGATGTGGTGCTTTATTGGTAAATCCTGCTCTTGGCCCTGGACAAACACCACAACTGATATAATTTTCAGCCTCTGGGTCTTTAATGGGGGATCTCTGACCTTTGTACTGTTGAGCACTGAGGCCTGTGTTCCTGGTAGCTTATTTTTAGAAAGAGATTAATTTAATATATTGGCCAAATAGGTGAGTTACAGACAAACAGTAACAAAGTGTTCTGGTTTCTCTCAGGTGCTTTAATTGCAACAACTCCTGTTTTCCTTTCAGGTTTTGTACAGTGTTAGAATACTGTGAGGGAAATGATCTGGACTTCTACCTGAAACAGCACAAGCTAATGTCGGAGAAAGAGGCACGATCCATTATCATGCAGATTGTGAATGCTTTAAAATACTTAAATGAAATCAAACCTCCCATCATACACTATGACCTTAAACCAGGTATGTTTTGCTGACATGCTTCAGGATATTAAGGAAATGTAATGGGTTACAGGTAATACAGGGAAGTTTCCTTTGGTCAGATAGCAAAAAGAAGACAGCTGTCTGGGAAAGCTAACTTACAACAAGAAAAAGAAACAAAATGCCTAGAACATGCTATGGAAAGGGTGTTGTCTCCCTGAATTGCAACATAAAATAAGGAAGGGTAACATTCCAGAAAAATGAGTCTCCTTGTCCAGAATGAGCCCTTGAACCACCAAGTGTCTGKTTTTTTAATGTCCTGCTTGTATTGTGCTGTTGAGAGCTTCTGTTATTGCTTCATAAAGGTTCCCACAATTACTGGTGTATTTCATGTTCCCATTCTTCTGGCTTATTCTTTCTGTAATCATCTGGCTGAAAATTTGGTGGCAGAAGCTAATTTTGAATGTTCTTTTTTTCATAATGTGTCAGCTCCCAAAGCTGAGGACAYACAGTCCAATTGCTCAGGTCTGCCTTTGAGTTTATTCAGTTATATCTGCCATGAAGAAGATCCTCCCCAAATCGTGGTGTACATTGGGGCAGAGCCACAACGGGGAAAATAGAAATGCTCTGTTTTAGGGTGATGAATATTGGCTACATAGCTTTTTTCTTAGTCCAGTAAATTCATCCATCTCTTTGGGCAGTTATCCCTGGCTTGTCTTCCTGTACTGGTGGCACCTCATCAGCATTGTGTAACTGGTTTGTAATGTGGTTTGTTGCATCAGCACGAGGAATGTGTACGGGAGATGGTGCTATTGCACTGGTTGTAGTGACCCTGTTTCCTCCTTGGCTGTTCCCAAGTCATCTGAGCTCTGCTTGCAGCTGCGTAGAGCTGTGATTCATCTACTGCCATCACACACGGTTCTGCTAATTTATTGTAGGCTTGGAGARAAACAGTGATGATCTGACTTCTTTATGAGTTTATGAAAGACTCTTACCTAAGCAGTAATTGTCTTTTTTGAGCTTAGAAAGTCACTGGAGAGCACTGCCAGGAAGGAGAGAGATTCTGGCATGTTGAGAGGACAGGGCAAGTCAGAACTTCTGGGCAGAATGAGTCATAACTGTGTATGTGTACTTCTCTCCTTGTCTTCCATTTTAACCTGCCCTTCCAGTGGGATCTTTGGGAGGGGTCAAAACAGCCTGGGCTTGAAGCTCATTTGGCTAATAGGRCTTAGGATCTGGAGGCTCCAAGCATTATGAGGTTATTGGGTCATTCAAGATGGGCAGATCAGCTCCAGCACTTGGTGGTCCCCGAGTTGTCTCTGAATTTCAGGAGTTTGAGAGGTAAAACATCTGCTGCAGCTCACTGTAAGGTCCCTTATCCTCGTGCACTGCAGGGCTCAATGCAATTTTATTCTTGCTAAATGCATATACTAAGGGCTGTTTTTTTCCTCTGTCTAGGTAACATTCTTCTAGTCAACGGTACTGCATGTGGAGAGATAAAAATCACAGATTTTGGACTTTCCAAAATCATGGACGATGACAGCTACAACTCAGTTGATGGCATGGAGCTGACATCACAAGGGGCTGGTACTTACTGGTAAGCGATGCCTGGGGCTCTTGCAAGTTAAGATCAAGAAGTTTATGAACAGCTTTGGATCCATGTCARCCCTGTGTGTGCTGCCATTGGCTGTGACAGCTTGACACACTGGAAGTTGGAGACCCTGGAAGCTCTGGTTGTTGCACAGTTCCTTTTGAGGCTGGCAGCATTTCACTGTTCAGTAGGTTAGTGTTCAAAAACAAGCTCATAWCCAAAGGGCTGGTGAAAAGCTGCATATGCTGCTGAGATAGTGGGCYCCAGAGTGGGGGTGGGCTTCTCTTTTACAGTCCAAAGTGGCTCTGTCTCACATCTTAAACAAGAACAAGRGGAGTACTGTACCTATTTGGAAAGTCAGATGCATCAGGGAGATGAAAAGAGTATTCGTCTGAAATGAAGAGGTGAAACACATAGTTATCTCTCGAAAAAATTGAAAATCTCACAGTGTTGTCTGTAGCCAGAGCTTCACTTGAGTGTCAAGTTTTCAGCACTTGTTTATCTTCTGTGCCAAGTGTCACTGCATCATCCATGGCAGACCCTTGGTGACTGCCACTGAGTGTGACTCTTAGATGTCACCCAACCTGCAGACTGTCACCATGGGCAACGGCTGCACAGAACATTTGTTGAGGCATTCTGTGTTCTACAGCTTTGTTCTGTTCCTAAAAATGAAACTGGCTGTACCCTGARTGAAGCTGAGTGTCTCTAACTGGGCATGGCATCAGGGGTATTTCTAGAAATACRTATTTTGGCTGTGTGCTTTCATTGTGGATTTGTTGGCCAAGCCCTTTCAACAACAAATTCCATTTCTGAAGATAAAAGATAATGGCCTTGTTTTATGTGCTCTGGGGAAAACAAACTGGCTGTGCTGACTAGCTCAGAACAYGAGTGTCTGGAGAGTCTTTAGGATCACTGTTCCCAGAAGGAGTAGGCACTGATGATCCTGGCCCAGAGATGCACAGGAATTAAATGGGACCCTAAAGTCCCAAGCCAGTATCTGATCAGAAAACCCTGTTCCTTCTCTTCTAAAGGAAATAATGGAAAATACTTGAAGCTGCTGCTTTTAACTTCTTATCACTTCCTTCTAATCAGGTATTTGCCACCAGAATGTTTTGTGGTTGGGAAAGAACCTCCAAAGATTTCAAATAAAGTTGATGTCTGGTCAGTGGGAGTCATCTTCTATCAGTGTCTCTATGGCAGAAAGGTAAGAAAGTGTTTAATTCCTTTTGTTAGTGGTATTTCCCAAAMCTTTTGGGAGGCAGCCCAGGCTTCTCCTTCCTTCCTTCTCCACAGACTTAGAATGTGTCCCCTTGTCTCCTTGCCATCGTTCCAGGGCAGAGTCCATGCTAATTGAAGTGGGGAGCATAGACAAGGTTGTGTTTTGCTCTACCTTTGGCATTTCTTTCAGAAAAGGCATTCTACAGAACATGTCTTTCYATTGGGCATGTTCCCACTGAGGCTGATTTGGGCAGGACAGGTGTGTCATTCATGGTCTGAGTGACAGTTTTTGGTCTGGTCATGGCTGTGACACTTTCAGTGCCCTGAGTCTTTGTTGGTCTTTGGTGGCTGCAAGTATTCAAGGATGGGGGGTAGATACAAAAACTCACTTTAAAAGTTTTTAGGATGGCTTTTGGAATGGAAGAGTATGGATCAGGAAAAGATGATTTGTCATGAGAAAAGGTAGTTTGTTTTATGACAACAGGAGAGATAGGATGGAGAAGGGAAAAGATGCCATGGACTTCATTTTCACAAGTCAATGGTAAACCAAGTGTTGTGAAAGCTGGGGCTGACACGTGTGTGCTGCTCAGTGCTGTCAGTCAGACACGTGGAACCAGCCTAGCAGAGATGAATGGGTGAATCTCTGCCAGCTCAGATGGATGACAAATGCTGTAACAGACCCACATGGTCTGGAARCAGGTGAAGATCCCTCCTGGCTGAGCCAGATATGTTCCAGCTTGATCCCTTTTATTCAGTTAGGTGTGGGAGCAATGTGTCCTGGTCCTCTGGTATCCACAGCACCTTCTCAGCACAGTTGTGGGCTCCTTGCCTGGAACATTACTCATTCCGGGTGATGATAAACAGTAATACTGCAGGATTTTTATGCCTGTCACCAACATTTAACAACCTCTTTCTTTCTTTTGGTAGCCCTTTGGTCACAACCAGTCACAACAGGATATTTTGCAGGAGAACACAATCCTGAAAGCTACCGAGGTGCAGTTCCCTCCAAAGCCAGTAGTCACACCAGAAGCAAAGGTAAATCTACTTGTGGGTCAGTCAGCAGAGGCAGTTCCACCCTCCTGATTTCCATAAAACCAGCAGGAATCCTGTGTTTCATGCTCACCTCTTGCACAGTAATGAGTGACTTTGACACCTTGGAGGTGTTCAAGGCCAGGCTGAATGGAGCTCTGAGCRGCCTGGGCTAGTGAAAGGTGTCCCTGCTCATGGCAGGGAGATTGGAATGRCATGAGCTTTGAGGTCTTTCCAGCCCAAACCATTCTGTGATTCTATGATTACTGCAGTTGTCAGGCCAAGGGTTGAACACTGTGTCCCTCTCCCCTTTCTTCTCCTGGTACTAGATGATCTTTGGTGCAAGAGCTGGGCTGTCTCTGGGGAAGGAATTTTGGCACTGGGGTTGTCACGTTGGCCCTGCTCCCGAAGAGTCAAAAGCTTCCTGTTTCTGTCATAGAAAACTAATTCTTGCTTTGGCTTTGGGGTGCTGCAGGCATTCATCAGGAGGTGTCTGGCCTATCGAAAGGAGGACCGGATAGATGTCCAGCAGCTGGCCTGTGACCCCTACTTGCTGCCTCACATCCGCAAATCTGTATCCACAAGCAGCCCAGCTGGAGCTGCAATTGCATCGACCTCTGGATCATCCAATAACAGCTCTTCAAACTGAGACAGAGTAATAGGCCAAACACTGCTTGAGAAAGCGGCAAAAAGACTTTCAGAAACACCTTTGGAATAGAGGAATCCACAAGGGTCTCAAGAAACCTGTACCAGGTGCTTTTTTTTCTCTTGCTTTTTTCCATCCATAGAGCATGTCAACATCAACTCTCATCAAGAAAACCTTCAGCATCTAGGCCAAGCCACGTGGATAGGAGATGGCTTGAGGTTTATCCAGTCAGTGACCACAAAAGGGTGGCTGCTCTGAGCAAGGAGGGAAACTCAAGAAAAAAAATACAAAAAGACATGGTTCCATGTACTGTGAACTTCTGAACATGCAGCCTTGGGGAATCCAGGACGCCGTGTGTGCTTCATATGAAGAATGTGGACTTTGGAAAAAAGACTGGGCTAGTCCAGTGTTGATATTTAAACATTGTTCTTTTTCTTTTAATAAAGTTTAGGTAACATCTCCTGAAAAGCTCGAAGCACCAAGGTTCAGCTGGGGATGGTATATGACTCTTTGCCCTTTGGAGGGGAAAAAAGTTGATCCTGCCTGTTCATGGCACTAGAGTTAGTGTTTTACCCCTAATTAATTTCAATTTTTTAAAAATAACAGTTTTTTGGAAGAAAACCGTTTTCTGGTCTCAAAGTGAAACCCGTATTAGCAGGTTTGTGGCAGTGTCCATTCTGCAGCTGGTGCAGCTTTCTGCTCCTTTGGGATGGGCTCTTAGGAATGATTCACCTTCTCAGGAGAGTGATGAAGCCCTGGGAGAATAGGCCTGCATTGCTGTGATCCGAGTGGGTCACAGCTCAGGCTGCCACAATGCTTGGCTGCTGCTTCATCACTCTCACAACAGTTGCACCTTTTTGATGTGTTGAAGTGCTGTTGTTTTTGCAGACCCAGCCCAACGTGCTGACACTGAGCTCTGCACACTCATGAGCCTGATCTTGGCTGGCAGGCAGAGAGCGGGCAGGGTGTGGAGCACTGCTCAGATGTCACAGGTGTGATCTGTGCCCACACAGCTCTCTACTGATCTGGTTCATGTTAGGGCATTCTGAGGCTGAAGGCATCTGCTCCTCTCCATTGGGTGACTTGGCGGCAAAGCTTCCTCTCTCCTTTAACGCTTTTCAAACTTGCTGACTCGTAAAACTTGCTGTCATCACTGCATTCAATTTCAGATGGGAAGGAACAAGGTAATGTTCTTGAAAGGAGCAAATACTGTAATTGTTGTCTCCCTCCCCTAATCTGCCTGGAGGGGTCTTGTACCTTCAGCTATGTCTGCCTGAAATGGGAGCCTCCCACTCTGCTCCCTTTCCCCCTGCCACATWGAAGGAAAACTGAACACACAAAAAGCACAGCACTTGGACATGTGGCAGCCAGGTTGGAGTGCTAATATGTGGCAGGAGTTCTTAGCCAGAAATATTTAAAGATGCAATGTTGAGGAGCAGGATTTGTCCCAGGAGGGAGATGAGTGTGGCATTACTGCAATTCAGGGTGGTGGTTAAAAAACAAATCGCCCTGTGCCCACTTCCCAGCCCAASCCCTGGACTCTACTGTGGGCTGGAGGATCCTTTGTAGGATAACTGCAGGGTTGTACCCACAGCTATGGCACTGTGTGGGCTGTTTGGGTGGCTCTGTGCCCCAGTGGCATCTCCTGACAAGTGTTGTTCTCCATCAGGCACTCAGATCTGCCACTTGTCTGCCTTATTGTAAGCCATCATCTCAAATMCTCTGCTTAAACCTGATCAGGAACTTGTAGTTAACTGAGAAATGGAGCAATGTTGGAATTAAGCAACGGGCCAGGGAAGTGGAGAACTCTGCTGCTTTGATTTTTCCTACTMTTTTTGTAGTGAATCTTGGGCATTTAATTGGATTTACTCTCTTGCAGCTGCATCAAGGTGGTGTCTAAACTGTAGTGTTTTTAAGCAACAGAAAACTGCATTTTTAAGTCCTCAGCCATCCTTTCTTAGTCCTTTCCATGCCTCCTGCTCTAAGCCAGAAGTTTATTGTCCAGCAAGCAGCTTCAACACATTTATTCAGCCTCTGTCAGGAGAAATAAGGGTTGGCGCTTCATCTCATTTGCCGAAACTGGTGATTTGGTATCTGTCCACATCGGGGAGAATTCTAAAAGGGTTTTTTCTATCCTGGTCCCATTGTTTCTTGACCATCCAGTGTGTGCATCTCTTGTAGGTGTGATTAGTTTTGTGTCAGAAGCATTTATTCCTGCTGTGCAACACCCATCCAGGGCCAGGAGACAGCAATGGCCTTTTGGGGTTTATAGCAGGGAAGAACCCTGGTAGAATTCTGGCTACAACACTTTGCTTGTTAATACGGGTTTCACTTCCAGTAACAGACCCTRTTGCCACACTGTTCATTTACTTAAAGTGTATGAAGAATTTGTAACTTACACCAGGCCAGACTCTTTTGGCTCTACCCAACAGATGAGACATGGATATTAAAATAAGTTTTAAGAAATTGATTTGCTTGACTTTTACTGTGTTTCTGCTCTTGGTGTTGGCATGAGCTCTCTTGCAGTAGCTTCACAGAGCTGACACAGGACAGGATGAGGAAGGATGGGGGAAGGGTGCATTCCATAGCTCAGAGCAATGAGATTTCTGCATCAGAGGGGGAATTGCTGAAAATTACCAAATCACTTAATTGCTGGTGTTGATCTTGTCCTGGAACATTAAAATAGAAATCTGAGTTGGGTTTATCCCTCATTTCCTGTAGAGTACCAGTTGCCTTTAGAAGCCATATTATGTTGAGGACACAAAAAAAACACCTTTTCTGTTGATGAAAATCTGTGGGTCACAACCCCCCATCCACTCCCCAGCTCATGGATACCCAAGTCTCCCCTCTCAGTCACTCACAATAACTACATTAAGCAGTGATGAAATTCAGCTCCTTTCAYTTCTTGGGGTTGGGCCTGGTCAGCTTTACAAAAATACACAACAGAAAATGAAAAAGGACCTTGGCAGCTGAAGATGTTGAATCTGTATCTRGACTGATCACTGCAGAGTGCCAGGGCCCTTGGCACATCCAGCTCCTCCACAGGGSTGTGGGGCCACTGTGCTGGGCATCCCTGGGCATCCCACGGGAGCTGGGACTGTACCTGCCCACAGAGCTGCTTCCTCAGCTGCAGTCACTCTTCAAACCTGTCCTGACCTTCCCTGCACCTGAAGTCAAACTCAGTGTAAGTGAAACCAAACACCAAGCGAGCTCAGCATCCTCCTTGACGCTGCAGTTGATATTTTTCAGCACCACCCCCATACCTGTTCAGATGATGTGGCACAGATTTGGGCAGTAGAGGCAGCAGGAGTGCTTCAGTAGCAGCAGCACAGTCCTGCAGCAGGCGGGTGGGTGCCCACACATGCAGGGATGTRTGTGGGGGACACAGTCCCCTTGACACCCAAAGGATCCAGACTCACCAAGGGGCTGCCTCACTTTGCCTCCTACATTCACAGTCAGGAGTCACTCTATAAATGAGCTTCCCTCTACTAAATGGGCTGGTCCCGGTTTATTTTGTGACCTGGCAAACTGTCAGTGTGAGCTTTACAAACTCTGCCAGTGTCTCCCTGGGGTTTGCTGCYGGAGGATGTTGTTTTCTGGGTACTGCACAAGCTTGGCTCAACCAACCTTAACCTAAACCTTCCCACTCCCAGCATGGAGGGGAAGAGGAGACTTTGGAGTATGTGGGAGCAGAATTGGGCACAGCCCTGACTCCCATCCAGGCCAGAGCTACCWTTGCTACCAAATGCTGATGTATCTTTGCACCAASACACTGTTTTTCCACGGCTGCACAWAGCCCTGCCTGTGGTGTCTGCTTCTCCCTGGCTCCAGTGCTGCCCTTCGGGGCAGCAGGGTGCACCCCCAGCCATCACCCTGGATGGGGGCAAAAGGCCAAACAAACACAGAGCAGCTCAGCCTCCCCTTGTTACATTCACACCCAGGAACAGCCTCTTGGCCACAAGGACACTATTGTCTATTCTGGGAGCAGCCCTGAGACACACTCCAATTCCACACTTTAGCAGCATGGGGGTGTGAAGGCCAGGAGAAACTGCTGGCATGTGCTGTCCGGGAGCAGCCGCATGCTGCTGCCAGCTCCGTGTGCTCTTCTCTGCTCCTTTGTGCTCCCAGCCTGCATTTCCCCCTGGGACGTGTTACTTCAGGCTTTCTTCTCCCTCCGTCTTTTGGCTGCAGCTTGTGTTTCGCTCCCTCTGTTGCTACTCCTTTCCAAACACATCAGTGAAGGGGAGGCTTAAGTGCTTCGAGCTGATTCAGGAAAGCCTGAAAACAGAGGTTACCCACTATCTGTCCTGCCAGTGTGGGRTGAACCTCACCCCAGCCCCCAGGCAGCCCTGGCCAGCAGCTGCTTTCCCATCCTTTGTTGCTTGGCCTGCAGGGATGGTGCAGAGCAGTGCCATGGTCCAAATGGAGATAAAAACGCAGGAATGGAGCTAAAAACACAGGGATGCTATGGGCAGCAGCACAGTGAAGATAGGGACATTCAGCCTCATGTTCRGGCCAGATCTCCCATTCCCACTTGGGTAGCTCTGGGGAACAGCAGCAGCAAAATTATAAGGTGATTGGCTCTGTTTTGCATTCAGGGAAAGAAAAAAAAAATCCAGAACTCTGCTCAGCCCTGTCCTCTCCTGACCGAAGGCACCTGGCTGCGTGGGAGCCACAAGCACGCGCTGCCGTGTCGGCAACTGCCTTGCTCTTGGCTCAGCTCTACATCAGCATCAGGACTCCAAGCCTGCTTTGTTCAACATTGGCTCGTCCTAGCTCCTGCTAATCCTGAAAAATCTACGCACTCACACCCAAACCCAGGAGAGCGGCTGGGAGAGACGCCAAAACCCCTCCAGGCTAAAGGAACTGGTGAGGGATGGAGGTGGAAGGGGACATGCCCATGGCTATGAAGTAAGGCAGTGGCAGTAAATGAAGCTCCTGGAGTCAACTGGACCATGCTGCTCTGGCTGGAAAGGCCCGGGGAACAGGGTCTCTTCTCTGTGGTTCCATCCCCACTTCTGGCAGAAGGAAGATGCTGTTCAGGATATGCTGTCCTCCAACACTCTCCAGCTGCTTTTCTTCCCTGCTCTGCAGCCTAGTTCTGCTAAWTTGAGTCATGCAGAGAAAGTGTTTTTCTATAAGGCAAATTTCTTGTAAAGGGCTGAAATTCCTCTCTGCCCCTTTTCAGCAGCCTTCTAGGGCAGGCTAGGCAGGAAGGAGAGGCAGCAGGCTCCGAGGGCAGTGCTTCTCCCGGGTTAGYCCCCAGCCTTGTCACGCCCCCATGGCAGAAGGGCAGGATCTTGGCGCTGGCCCTCACAGGGCTGGCGCGCCCTGAAATTCCTCATGGCAGCTCCGAGCAAGCACATCTGGTTTTAATAAATTATTTGCAGCTTGAACTTGCCTGACTTTTCAGGGCTGCAGAAGAGAGAGCACTAAAGAGTTCTGAGAGCTGCTGTGTGGGGCGCCCACAAAGGGACCCCCTTTGCAGTGCTGGGAGCCAGTGCTGGGAGGGAGGTTAGAGGAACGGAAAGGAAAGGAAAACGGGGCTGACCAAGCACATTAAGGCACCCCAGCAAAGCTCCATCTGCCCCTTGCAAGAGCTGAGGGAACAGTCGGGTTGGAGGCAGGGAAATGGCCCTTCATTTTGGCCAGGATCCCTCAGCACACAGCTGAGTGTGGAGCASAGCGGAGGCTGATCCTAAACATTGTTTCAGCTGCTGGAGGAGGACCACAGGAAGCAAACAGGAGGTGCTTCCCTGACACTCCCTGCTCGGTGGAGCCTCAGCCACCAGCACTGAGACCCCTCTCAGTGTTGAACCCTAGCAAAGAAAACCAAACCCTTGGGAGCATCAGGAAAAGGCCCTGATGGCCACCAGCATGCATGGGGCTGTGGAAGAGCTGAGCTCCCACATGGTGTCCCCAGGCCTGTCCCGAAAGGGAAAGGTACAAATGCAAAGCTTGGGGATGAGTCCCTTACTCCACCCGCATGGGATTCCCCACATCCCAGCAAGGGGATACCGATCACCCTTGCTGCCAGCAATGCAAAGCCTGGAGCTTGGAGAGGAAGCTGGACTGGCTGTTCCTGCCTGTCTCCACCAGAGACAGTGACGTGGCCATTCCCTGCTGCTGCTGCTGCCGGCGTGAGGGAGAGAGCGCCAGCAGACACCAAGACGGCCTCTTCCCCAAGCAGTGACCTCAGTGCACAGTGCCTGCCAGGTGGGTGTTGATCTTGGCCCAGACGGTCCTGCCTGGGGCCAGGATGAGGCTGAGGCAGCRCTGAGCTCTTGGCAGAGCCTAGCAGATGCTGCTGGTCTCCAGCAAAGCAAAGTTCCCGACACCAGCACCCCTCCACAGCCAATGGCCACAGGCAGGGCTTTGCTCTCCTGTAGACCTCAGTCCCACAGAGAGCCATGGGTTGGGGGGAACATCCTTGGAAGAGCACAATAGAGCAGGACATGCTGCTTCCCTGATCATAAGATAAATAGACCCTTGGAACCTGCAAGTCCTCAGAGGTGGCTGATGGGGTGGTCAGACCCTTCCTTCAGAAAATCTGAAGGCTACAGATGCTGTTCTCATGGTTCATAGGTCCCCAAATTGTATCTTCTAATGTCTCTGGCACAAGCAAACATCAAATGGGCCCCATGACAGCTCCAAACTCAGTAAGCCAAACTCACTTACCTAAACTCACTGCCACTGAGTGCCCCAACTCCAAATCTGGGGTTTCTCCCTCACCCTATGGTTGGTTCCCACTGCATGTTGGTGACACATTCTGCAAMCTGCTGAGCATCCTGACTGACCTGTTTTCTCCCAGGTGCTCCTGACYGGACCAGACCTCCAGCCAGAGGTGGACAAGTGGCTCAGATTTATCTCTGGAAATGTTTTCCAAACCTTTCTGCAGGATGACTTTCACCGGGGCCGATGCTGTTTTACCCTGTCCCACTGCAGCCCCTCCACTGTGACCACTCCTACATGARATGTTGGTTTGGCCAAAATTAAAAATTTATTTTTCCAATTGAAGGACAGACACATATACTCTGACTCTCGGAATCAACTACTGACACTGAATATCCCAAGTTCTGGGTAAATCCTGGGATGGGCCCATTGCTCCCAATCTATCTCCTGAAAGTGTGGCCAGCGGCGCAGTTGGCCATCCCCTGCATGCAGCCATGTTCCCCTTGTAYTCATCTGGCAGCAACTCATTAGGGCCAGAGGGGTCAGACAGCCTGGAAATGTCCCAAGGGACAAACACATTTCCTCCCGATTCATTCCATTGAACAGCAACTCAACTGGTACTAAACCAGATTAGGAGAAGAGTAGTTGGCCTGTGTTGAAGGAATTAAGAAGTGCTAATTATCTGATAATCACATGCAGCATAGGGGTTTCCAAGACACAGGATGAACCAGGCCGGGAAGGGTGATGCTCCATGGCATCCAAAGCCTTTTGACTCTGCTATGACCCTTCCTTTGGATGGGTTCAGCTTCCTGGAAACTGATGTCAGGTTTGTCTGGGATGGGTGGAGGGCCTCACTCATGACACTTCACAGCCCCATCATGTCCAGCCACTGCTGGGTAGCATCCTCCTGGAGCAGTCTCCAAGGCTTTGGATAGGYATGAGGAAGGATGATTCCTTCCTCTCCTCTGGGCTGTCAAGATTGTTCCCTGTGGCAGCCATGGAGGCCAGTGAGGCCTTTCTCTCAGTGCTGCTGCAATTAAAAAATTATCTCTGTCTTAGAAAAACCAACAGCCCAGATGCTTATGTGCTTAATTATCCCCTCCAGAGGGTTTGCATCCCAAAAGCCCATCCTGGCACCAGACTGCAGGTCCTTCCTGCCGCACTGGGAAACAACATATTCATTTATTTTCCCATGAACAGCCAAACTGTGCCTGGTTCACAACTGTTCCTCACCCTCCCAGGAGTTTGTGCCATCTTGGGACCAGATCCTGCTCCCTACTCAAAGGAGTTCTGCCATCAGCTTGGCCTCATCAAAAGCGTTATCTCCCCTGAATTTGAATGTCAGCCTCTACGTGTCAAGAACTGACTGACCCTCCCCGCACTGCTCAGATCCCAGGAGAGCTCGAGGAGGTCAGGCTCCCACACCCTCAGGGATGTTCCCACAAGAAAGGGCTCTGTGAGCATCACCCAAATACACCAGGTGGATGTAGAAAGCCAGGARTATGCCAACTTCCAGTGTTTTCTATGTATACTGCCTTCTTTGGGTGGCTTTTGGGGCCATGGGCAGACCTGCTGGAGTGGAAGTGTGACAATAAAAGTTTTAAAGTTCTTTAAAAGTTTTTTAAAGCCTTTTATATTCAGCTCCTGGATATGGGATATATCCACATCAGGTATCGTGAATACTCCTTGCCCCATGCCCTCAGCAGAGCACCAGAAGCTGGAGAACTGCACCAGCATGCCACAGCTGGAAGGACTGGGCACGTGGTGGAAGGTGCAGTGACCTGTGTCTGACTCAAGCATCCACAGTTGGGCTGGGAGCTGCCCAGCTCTGTGCCACAGGGATGGATGGATGGATGGATGGATGGATGGATGGATGGATGGATGGATGGATGGATGGATGGATGGATGGATGGATGGATGGATGGATGGATGGATGGA
>NW_026623821.1:50075-51575 GCF_030028575.1 Malurus melanocephalus | reverse complement strand
TGGGCTGGCTCTGCTTGGGATGAGATAACTCTGCCGGATACTCAGAGGTGCAAGCAACAGTGTGTGGAGCTCACAGCAGCCCTTGGCGGTTCTCCCCAGCGAGATGGGGTGCCACAATGAGGACCCGCAGAGGGACGACGCGGGCCTGAGGCACCGCGGGGATCTCCCCCACACTCTCCGCCCCGGAGCAGGGCATCGGGACCAGCCGGGGTGTGCAGAGGGCTGCCTGGGCACTCTGCTGGGGGAGCGAGCCATTCCTGGGTGTCAGCAGGGATGCCGTGGTCAGGCTGGGCTGCGCTTCTGCCGCTCCCCCGCTTCACCCCCGGACCCCCCGCCCCAGGGATGTGCTGCAGCGGGCGGAGCCCCCCCCGGGCTCGGGCGCGCCCCCCGCTCTCGCCGCTGCTGGGCCAGGCCCCGCTCCGCTGACGCAGTGTCTGAGTCCGGCGCGCACGCTTCGTGGTTTTTTTATTTTATTTTGTAACATTTTTTTCCCCTCTTCTTTCCCTTCCCTCTCCCGCTCGCGTCCCTCCTCCTCCTTCTCCCCCTCCCCCCATCCCCCGTCCCCCTCCCTGTCCCCGGCTCGGCAGGAGCGGCAGGAGCGGCCCGAGCTGAGCGGAGCTGAGCGGAGCGGAGCGGAGCGGGCAGCGCCGGGGATGGGGCGCGGCTCGGCGGGACCGCGGCCCCTCTGCTCCCCCCTGTGCCCCCCGCTCCGCGGCCCCTTCTGCTGCCTCCTCGGGCTCCAGCTGCTGCTGGGCGCTGCGCATCCAGGTGGGACCGCTTTCTCCCTGCCTCCCGCCACTTTCCCGAGTTTTGTTACAGGGGGGAAAGGGGCCCGAGGAGCGAAACCACGCTGGGGAGGACTGGGGGACTCCGCGGGCCGGGCTCCTCCGGGGAGGGGGTGACGGGACACCGCCGGCGGCGCGCAAAGCGGGGGCAGGGCGCCTCCATCTAACGCGGATTACATCGCTGTGGCTTATTTCCTCGCGGAATGTTTTATTTGCTTATACTACGGTTTGTTTTACTCCATCCCTCTCCGGTGGCGGTTCGTTCCGCCGCGTTTTGTTTTCTCCAGTTTGGTCGCGTCGTGTTTTCTTCCCGTTCCGCCGCTTTTTCACTCCCTTTTATCACGCTGAGTTCAACTCCCCGCGTCGAGCGGCCACGCAGCGCCGGTCGAGGCCGGCGGAAACGCTTCCGTGGGCGGGGGGACAGGGGAGCTCCTGGGCCGGGGGAGCCGCCGGTCCCGCAGTGTCCTGCAGTGTCCCGCAGCCCCTGTCCGGCCCTTTGTCTCTCCAGGGAGGGCAGTTCGCCGAGCGGGAGGTGGGGAAGGGGCCGAAGGGGTTTTTTGGAGCTTTCCTCCCTCTCCCATCCTGACCCCCTCCCTTCTCCTGATGTGGGGATTGGGATTGGGGCCCGAGTGCGTATTTGCGAACTTCTTCTTTTTTTTTTTTTTTTTTTTTTTTTTTTTTTTTTTTTTTTTTTTTTTTTTTTTTTTTTTTTTTT